>NW_019417365.1:99639-103548 GCF_000390285.2 Anoplophora glabripennis | reverse complement strand
AGTGTAAGAGTTTAGTTCGATAATAATTATAAGGGCATTAAATTAATATAAATTAATTATAATCATTTAATCAAAATCGAATACAATGCGTATATAGTCTTTGATTTCGAATACTACTACGAATACCTACTTTTAAAGAAAGAAACAACCCTTTATCTACAGGACCTATTTTTAAATTCAGACACATACAGGGTGTTCCGAATTGCATAAGCCAAACCTTATTTGATGATAAAACACCTCAAAGTAGAAAATCGAAATAGACAGCGGTGGAATCACTGGAATTTATAATAAAAAAATATAGGTCATATTTATCTAAACATCTTTTAAAATGTTTGACGTAGATTAATGAAACTTGCGATAATGGTGCGGTTTTGGACAAAAAAATTCGCCGAGTTGACACACAATTCTGTCAAACCAGTTGCGGAAATACTGATAGAGATATCGTCAATAAGAACCCCAACATTTTTACGTCACTGAATATTTTGTAAATTAGATAAGTGAATTTAATTCGTGTATCTAAGAAAAAAATGTTTTCCATTGCAAAGGCGAGTCAGTTTTTAATTATTATTCTTTTAAATTTAAAATAAGTCTCAGACATAGTCGGATAAATCGAAAATAGCTCCAAAAGTATTTGTTTAAGTGAAATTAAATAAAATATCTAATTTTCGAAATATTCACAGTCGAAATCTCGAAAACAAAGCGTTCTACGATCTGTGTTTATAAGAACTTTTTTCTTTAAAGTATTCACACCAAACAAAAATCGGCGTATGCAATTAGGGACACCCCGTATATCGTTTAATTCATATTTCGAAAAAATTTTTTTCTTAAACAAAATTTCAAAAATAGCGTGTTTTATCAATTGGAAAAACTAAAATTTGAATTTGAGCCGTCAAAATAAGACCTAACAAATGTCTGGAAATAATTCCATTTCGAGATACAACAGGAATCACATTTCCTCTAAATACATTTGACGTAGAGTTATGAATTTTGCTCTTGGACTGATATTTAGTACGTAAGTTTTCCGTGTTATGATTTTTGAGTGTCCATGATCGGGCTGTATATTTGTAGATTCACCACTTAAGATGCCGACCGTGACAAATGGCGAACTATCTCGGAAGAGCATCTTTGTCTGAGGAGCAGTTTCAGCCGTAGCAGCTTTAGAAGCAATAATATAAACCAATATGAAAGTCAGGGAGACTTTAGCAGTTCACATAGCAGGTCCGCCCCTATAGAGCTTAGCCTGAGAACAACAAGGGCCGGTCAATAATTCCTAGCTAAGACTATGGAAGTGCTATATAACACTAGGTACATACGCAGGATTTTTTTTCTTATATTGATTAGAATGCAATTAATCCTAAAACAATGCTTTGACCGTTTATTTTGTGTAAATAATAATCAGAGAAAGGATAAACATTTGACATGTTAAATTTTTGTGTGAAATTTTGGTTAGGTAAAAATAATTCTTTGAAGTTTAATAAATCCTTAGTAGTTTTTATAAATGGCAAAATATGCATGTAAACTACTAAAATAGATTTTTTTTAGCCCTAACCTAACTAACTATTTAATTTGAAGTTTATTTTAAAAATACCTCACTCAAATTCACTAAATTTTAGTCAATATTAATTTCTGTCAATATCCGATTGTGAAATTTTTACTTTATTTAACTAAAATTTTACGAGTACCTATATTTTAGGTCTCAATTGGTTAACTGATCGGACGAATAGATTGCTATAACCTATATTGTACGTCACAGATACTTAAGTAAGTATATCTGTAGGTAACAATTATTTAATTATCCGTTTATTTAACCAAATATTAATCGAGTCTTAATATATTATTGTTTTTAAGTATTGTAATCAAACCACTGCATTTAAAAATAGTTTTCACCAAAATAACCGGATTAATGGACACTTTTCCAGCACTACACGCCATACACCAGGCCACGAGATGACCTAATGGGGACGATGGAAATAGACAAAGACAGCGCACGACAACCATAGAATGGGGTGGGGTCACTCAATAATGATTACATTTACTCCCATTTAGCTACAAGTGCACCAAATACGAGTTTATCTCAGAATTTATTTAACATATTTATATATTTGTTTACATATTTTACATACATATTTGAGTGAAAGTACTCAGTTTTAGTTCAAATATCACAAGTGAGTAAAATTATTAAAATGCCACAATATTGAATGAAAATGTATTCAATAAGTTGGATTCACTCCGTACCTTTATTACTTTCACCCACACCCAATTTTTTACAGTGTATAATTCGTGTAATCGGATTATTAATTTGGTAACATCCTTAAATTTAGATGCAATTAAATTAAGTTGTTTATCGACCCAGACGAGTGCTTCGCAAAGAATATAAAAAATGAATATAGCTGCGCTGTCATAGTCTAATTAATCTAGTTAATGTACAAGATTCCGTACTTTTGTTTTTCTAAGGTAAACAGACTAATTGCCTGCGATCTTGTAGTGAACGGAGGGTATCGTATTTCACTTCGTCCTTAACAAAGTTTTGCAAGTTGGGAAGAAAACTTTGCGAGGAGTCGTTAATGTGATTTGTCACCGCTAATGTTCTTGCTATAGGATATGTATAGTTACGTAGAAAATAAGGGTAGGTATAGGAAATTAGAATTGTTTTAAACTTTGTACACGCTCACCAAAAAGTAAAAACAATCATTTAACATATAGGAAAGATAATAAGACAAAGTTTAACAGAATATCGTTCAATACACCGTTGTATTCATTATTAACTAGGTAACTAACTTTTGCAGTATTATTTTCAGAATACAGAAACAACATTTAGAACAAGACTCTAAAAGTCCGTAACGCTGTAGAATAAAAATTTTCCATTGGTAAATAAATAAACAGCAATTCTGTTTATGTACGTATAGAGATAAGGATGTTTGGCACAATTTGTTTTAATTATTTGCTGAAACTACTGAAATATTAAATTACTTTAAAGTTTCGAAGGTGTTTGAGATAGTACAAGTGAGTGGAATAAGCCATTAAAAACAAGTGAGATGTTTAAGACACGATCTCTTGCGCGAATGTGGCATTCTCACGTACCTGCAATGAAATTTCACACTCACATGCGATATACGACGTCTTGTCCAAGACTTACAGTTATTTAAAGAGTCAGGCAATGAAGCCTTTGTTGTTAACATCGTTCACCATAAATAGTTGCTGATAAATAACAAATTTTCTGGTTTTCATTTTATCACGCGTGTAGAATGTGATGGAGTCTGCCAAAAAATATTCGTCTAGAAGAGAGAGAAAAAAAGAAAAATTAAGCGCTTTCGTTGAATTTATAATAATAATAATAAAGCTTTATTTTCATATGCATTACATTCATAGAAAACAGGTCAAAAACACAGGTTAAAGTTAAATATAAAAAACATCAGTACAATACAATACATAAACAAATACAAAATTCTGGATGGAGAAAAAAAAAAGATACAATCTGTATAACTAAAATAATAGATTAATAAATTATTGTACAGCATTATTCTGTAAATATTCCTCTAAATTGTAGGGGCAGATAGCAACTAGATATTCTCTAACTTTTTTTTTAATGTGTATACAGGGTGTTGCATCACGAGAGGGACATGGCTTAATGGGAGATAGAGGACATCTAGGGTAATTAGGATCGCCTATAGAAATAGCTCCTTGGCCATTCTTTATTGAGATACAGGGTGATTTATGATTTTTGGTCAAAACTGCTTTATGTCATAACTTTGGTAGGGAATGGAATAATGGGTTCATATTTGGTAGGGTTAATGCACTCACGATACTTCATGTATGCATGTATGACAGCAAAAAAATCCAGGTCCGGACTGCAAAAATTGTAAATTTTTTGTGCAAGTCTAGAAAACAACACTCTGTATGTATTTTTTT
>NW_019417365.1:20671-98436 GCF_000390285.2 Anoplophora glabripennis | reverse complement strand
TTACACTTTGGTGGTTATTTAAATAAGCTATTGAATATACGAGACTACGGCTTCTAAAACTAAATTATGTGAAGGACACATGATAAAAATGGTTTTGCAACTAAAATTAGCGAAGGCTTAATTGAGGGTAGATGTTATAAATAAGCATGCATATTTTAAACCTCATTTTCTTTAAATAATATGTATTCCAGGTCCGGACTGCAAAATTTTTAATTTTTTTTGTAACTCTAGAAAACATCGCCCCGTATGTATTTTTTTAGTATTCCCATACGATTATCGAAAAGAACATAAAAAAGTAATCTCAGCGACATGTTTCTTTTTCTTGTTACACTTTGATGATTACTTAAATATACGAGTAAGAAACACATGACATGAGTAAGTAAAAGATACATGATAAAAATAGTAGTTTATTTCTTTTAGTAAATAGTAGTAGTAGTAAATAAAGTTATGACATAAAGCAGTTTTGACCAAAAATCATAAATCACCCTGTATCTCAATAAAGAATGGCCAAGGAGCTATTTCTATAGGCGATCCTAGTTACCCTAGATGTCCTCTATCTCCCATTAAGCTATGTCCCTCTCGTGATGCAACAGCCTGTATATATTCTTTGCATTACGAATATCGGTTGATAAGGCGTTGTATAGGCGACAACCATTAAAGTAAGCCCCTTTCTGATATAACGCCGAATGATGCCGTTCGGAACACAGAATATGCCTATTTCGCGTGCAATATAAATGGTTTAAGTTGTTTTTCGTAAATAAGTCTAAATGACGAAAAACAAAACATACCACCTCCAATATATAAACGCCGGTAACAGTAAGAATTTTAAGATTTTTGAAAGCTTCTCTGCAAGAATCTGTGCAACTTAAATTTGCGAGAATACGAACGGCATATTTCTGTATAACGAATACCCTATTAATAGATCCACATAATCCCCAGTGAATAATGCCGTAACGTAAATGAGAATAAAAACTTGCATAATATAATGAGAGCAAAACATATTGGCCACATTGTTTAGAAAGGGATTTCAAGCCATAACAAGATGAAGTTAATTTTTGACACAGATAATTAATCTGAGGAAACCAATCGAGTTTGTCATCAAGATACATACCGAGGAATTTTGCTGATTGGGAAAATTGTACATAATTATTCGCTATTGTTATTCCGTCAACTAAAGATATATTACAAAGTTTTGATCTGAAAAGCATAATCTTGTTCTTGTCTACATTTAACATAAGTATAGTTTTCTCTAACCACAGTGCTAGATTCTTAAATATTAAATCAGCAGCCACTTTAATATCCATAATATTGGTCGATTTGTATAGAACATTATTATCGTCTGCGTAAGTCACCAGCAAACTAGGATAATTTTTTATTGCTTTATGTATATCATTGGCATATAAAAGAAATAATTGTGGACCAAGGATTGACCCTTGAGGAACACCCACCGTTATTAAAAAACTCTCAGACCGGGCAACACGATTATTCGAATGGATAGAGACTGTTTGATATCGATGGTCAAGATATGACTGAAACCAATTATGTACATTACCACGGATACCATACCTAAATAATTTATCCAACAAAATTTGGTGATTAACACAATCGAAAGCTTTACTCAGATCAAGGTACAACCCGCAGGCCAGTGACTTTTTATCGATGGAGTCAATTATTTCACTAATAAAAGAAAATAGCGCCGTGTCGACACTTTTACTCTTACGAAAACCATGCTGGGACACATGTAATACATTCTCTTTAAGTAAGAAATTATACAATCTATCATTCATAAGAGATTCATAAATTTTAGAAAATGTTGATAATAAACTAATAGGTCGGAAACTGCTAACATCATGCTCATCTTCATGCTTCATGCATAAAATTATTTTACTCGTAATTTTCGCAAAAATGTCAACTTAGAGATATGACGTCCCAATTTCATATCTGGACTACTATTGACATTAGAAACAACTTCTCTCAGTAACATTTCAAAAAAGTAATTCTTGGCACAAATTCACGTTTCCTTAATTGATTTTATAAAATACATAGAAGCACGATGGATACACAGCCAAAAAATAAAGGTATTTTCAAATGAAGAAATCAATACATTTCTTGTACACGCACTAGGTGTTAGCTTTTAATTGATGACGATATATTTTCTACTTATTCGATTGAGTTTTACTAAATCTTTCTTTTATGTTTAGATGGTTGCTGATTTTGCTGTTGTTTTGGGTGCAGATGTGACGAATTAGTGAAGATGTGCGTATAGCAAATATAAGAAAAAAGTGACATTTTACTGGTTCATCTTTCGTTAACAAGGAGCGGTTTTTCACAATTTCCCGAGTGAGGGTTTTGGTATTAGCCCAATATAGAGCTGTATTGAAAATATCTAAGTTTGCTACCGCAGAAAATATATAACAATCAGCCGACTTTATTAACGCTTTAAAAGGCAAATACTTACACATATTGCCAGACATCACTACTTTGAAGCGTTTTTTGGGGTTGGAAAAGTAGCTGAAGAATATGTCGAAAATACTCTTCAACGGAAAATCAAGATTGGGAAGAAAATTTTGAACAACAATCTTAACGCTGTCTCTACGAAGTACTGTTTGTTCTACGGTTAAAGTAGCAAATATTTATAGAATAATGTATCATAAAGACGATTAGCTTCCTTGTGTAAGTTTTGGTAATATAATCCAATTTCACAACGCAGCTTTTCAATTAAATTATAATTACTTTATTTCGGTAATGACAAAAAATTTGTCAGTAGTGATTGAAATTTTATTATAGTCACTAAAAACCTACATGTAAAACACCTACAAAACTGCAGCTGTGATATTTACTAAATATCTATTAAAGTACTGTCTGATCAATTTTAGAGTATGTCCGACAAATTTCTATTTATACAAGTGGTAAAATTCGCAAATTTCAGACCACACAATGTGTGTTCTCATATTATTTTGCAATAAATTACTCACTCTTCAATACAATTGTACATCTTTAGATTTGGATACAATACTGCCTTCCATTCAGTAGATACAATAGTCTGAATGAAAATTTTACTAAAACCTTTCTGTAGTTACTGTGAGGTAAAGGCGAATACATTTATATCAGATAAATTTAAAATTTCTTTATTAAATAATTTCTTTACTTATATTTTTTTATATTATTAGCGCATGCTTTTTTATAGTTGATTCAAAGTTTTAAAAATGTTAAATGATATTTATTGGATTTCAATATATGGTATATTTGTGAACTAAATTAATTGAATGACAAATTTTACATGAAAAAAATGTCAATTTTAAAAACAGGCAAGTCTCAGAACAGTCAAAATAACCTCTTTGTTTAAGTGCAACAGAAAGAAATTCACAATCATCAGATGCAAACATTTAAAGGCACGTATTTGGATTTGCTGTGTTAAGTGTCAGTTTTTCTCTGCGTTCTATAGTTTAAGTATATTCCGATAATAAAAGGGGTGGTCTTCAATTTCTAAGACAATAGCCCCTATGAAGAAAGATGTTTCGAGTTATAGGGTGTTAAATTTTAAAAAAGAGTAATAATATTTGGCTATGCAACCGGAAGAAAATTTGAAACGTTATAGTAGTTCCTAGAATGCTTAATTTCTGATTCATCAAACAATATTTTATATCGTCATGGGCGTTTAGTAAATATGTATGTTGCATATTTATTGAGAAAAAATGGCATATGACTGATTTTTAAAAATCTTTACTCTTTGAAAACTATGCTTCGAACAAATTACAGCAGAAATAACAGTCACAAATAAGTCGTCGATTAATACGTATTTTAACATTTTAAACCAAATTTAATTACATTGAATGTTGAAAGTGTCCGCACCATTAACTTACCGGCAGGGTTAATAATTTCACATTATTCTGTTACCTATTACGATTTCTTCATCTTAACCACGTTGTAAATCGGCGTTGTATATACTAAACTTTTTAAAGAAGTAATCTAGGGAATTTAAGACGTATTGCCTAGGAGGTCACGAGGCACATCTATATTTCTGAGTTACTAAACTCAAATGAGGTGGCGTTTTATTATACAATAACCCATCATAAACGATATCACAAATTAAGTGGGGCAAGGTCAAGGATGATCGGAAGTTAATTTGTAA
Source organism: Anoplophora glabripennis (assembly GCF_000390285.2). Lineage (NCBI taxonomy): Eukaryota > Metazoa > Arthropoda > Insecta > Coleoptera > Cerambycidae > Anoplophora > Anoplophora glabripennis. Next base: position 94,304 of record NW_019417365.1, on the reverse strand, counting down.
TAAAGTCACAATATGTATTGCCATTTAATTTAAATTGTCCAACCTGTCAGTATATGTTGCATTATTAATACTCTTAATTCCTGTCATATTTCACTACTAGTAAATTAAAAATAAAAAAAATTATACAAGCCTCTCCTATATAAGCTAATTCTAAGTATATTTCATCCAATATCATCAAATTATGTCCACTAGCTGCCATTCTATTTATTTCAGCTAGTAAATCTTAAAACTACAAAATTATATAATGTTAATTTCATAGATACTCGTACACGGACAATTCCTAGACCTGTCAATTTATTTCAAACTGATTATTAAATTGGAATTAGGTAGGTGTACTAATGGGTAGTTAAAATTGTTTTATTGCAGCTCTCCAGACAGTTTATTGTTTCTGTCTGCAGCAATTTGACGTAAAACCTCAATGACAACGTCAAGCGCAGTGTTTATTTAATCGTCTTTGGTTCTAAAACAGGGAGAATATCTACATTATGTTTTGTATGTTCTATATTGTTCCTTTATAAAATCACTGAGAAAACGTTTACCATTGTCGTTCTACCCTTCGTAATGCACTTCTCTGTATAGGTATTCTGACTGTACTAGGTCTGTTAGTAGAGTAAGAACTTTAGATTGATGATATTATTGGGTTATGATGTCTAAGTTGTATCCTTATGAAGGAATTACATATGTTATTTGTCTTTAAATTTAAAAGTGACCATACAATATTCTTAGCAACACACCCTGTAACATAAATAATAGAAAATATCTTGTAAAGAGGCGCAATATAGATTATACTCGTATGTATATGGACATCTCTCTGTTCATCCGATTACTTTTCAGATTTTTTCACAAACATCATATTATCTTCTGCCAGAATACAGTAGGTACAAAAATAAGATATATAATTTTTTTACTGGGAAATAATCGTAAGTACATTTTATCTACGCTTCTATAATAGACAAAAATAATAAGTTAGTGTTTTTTTACATTTCTCATACTTAACGCAAATGCGATAACATTTATCCATCATTTCAGATAATAATAATAATAATATTAATTATTTACGGATCAAATAGTATAAATAAGATACTTTAAGTCAAAATAAATAATTACAGCAAATAAATATGCAACTCCCAATAAGGTATAACTTTGTGCTGGGACCAATAATTAGTATGTACAATATTATTTAGGTAAGTGTAACACTAGCTAAATTAGTTTTAAAAATTGGGAAATAAGAATATTTACAAGAACTATAATACACATATAAAAACAGATATATTTTAGTATAAAATTATTTGATTAGCTTCCTACAACATTCTAATAAATGTCTTTGCTATTAATTAATTCATGAATGTATAACCTCGACTTATTTCTAATCCACATCTTAATTTTATTCTTGTACATATTTATATTATTAATCGATTTTATTTCAGGTGATAGTTATACAATTTTAGTCCTAAGTAGATAAACGTTCTTTATACTATCGTTTTATCAGCCTTAGGTAATTTGGAGGCTCCTGTACATTTGTATTATAATTATGCACGATATCTAGCAACTCCTGCTTGATTTGGTGTTGCCTTACCAAGATAGAATAACAATAAAGCTGCCTCACATCAAATAAATATTTGTTTCTTCATAAAGCAGATCAGATCATATTTTATATATTATTTTTAACATACATTTCTGGATTATTTCCAAGTTGTCTATGTAATTGTTGGTAGTACCTCCATATCGTCCCTCTTATCACGTAGGGGCGTATAATCCAAGAAATGGATATACACATACGCTTCTACGTGATAATAGGGACGATATGTTAAATGATATAGTACCCATCATCTGAACTAATGTGAGTATCTCAGTTAAATCTTTAAATTTGTGTAGAAGACTTCTAATTTTTTTTAATTACGATGTTTATTTGCAAGCCCCAATTGAGTTGCAAGTCAATGTGAATCCCTAAATATTTTATGGAATTTGTAGGCTTTATTTTTATATGTTCTTGATTTAAAGTTAAGAGCAAGTTATCGAAATTCGGTAAATTACATGCATATGACGTAAAAGGTACAAAATATTTATTGTAAGTAGCCTATCATTAAACCATTGAATTACATTTTAAAAGTCATTTTCAGCTTTGTATTTCAAATCCTGCCAAGTTTCTCTCACATAAGTAACTGCTGTAACATCGGCGAAACTAATTATACTACCCTCGGTTTGTATTTTGAACAAATCATTAAGATATATATTAAAAAATATGGGCTCTAGAACTGTTCCTTGAGGCACCCCGTATTCTATTGTTCTAAAACCACTAAATGTGTGATTAATCTTTACGCATTGTTTTCTATTCGCTAAGTAACTATTTAATTTAATTAAGTAATTTATACGAGGTACCCCTAATACCGATATTCTCACGTACCTTAAGTAGTTGTGGATGACAAACCTGTCAAACGTTTTGGCTAGGTCGACAAATATGCCAAAAGTAGGATGTGCTTTGTTTACTGCATTATAGAGTTGTGATGTTAGTGCTACTATTGCATGCATCTTGCGTCGATCTACCCTCTCTAAATCCGTATTGTTTGCCTGATAAAGTGTTATTCTTATTTAAGTAACTAGTTATCCTTTTTTAAATATTTGTTCAAAAACCTTCACTAGACTTGAAATCAAAGAGATAGGTCTGTAGGTAATTTGATACTTGCAATTTATCGCCACTCTTATACAAGGGCTTAATGATAGCTGTTTTTAATGAGTCGGGAAACATCCCTGTTTCAAAGGACATATTAATTATATAAGTCAGTGGATCTGAAATTTCATCTGCTATAAGTTTTAATGTTTCTGCTCTAATATCACCCTTTCCTGGTGNTTTAATTACGATGTTTATTTGCAAGCCCCAATTGAGTTGCAAGTCAATGTGAATCCCTAAATATTTTATGGAATTTGTAGGCTTTATTTTTATATGTTCTTGATTTAAAGTTAAGAGCAAGTTATCGAAATTCGGTAAATTACATGCATATGACGTAAAAGGTACAAAATATTTATTGTAAGTAGCCTATCATTAAACCATTGAATTACATTTTAAAAGTCATTTTCAGCTTTGTATTTCAAATCCTGCCAAGTTTCTCTCACATAAGTAACTGCTGTAACATCGGCGAAACTAATTATACTACCCTCGGTTTGTATTTTGAACAAATCATTAAGATATATATTAAAAAATATGGGCTCTAGAACTGTTCCTTGAGGCACCCCGTATTCTATTGTTCTAAAACCACTAAATGTGTGATTAATCTTTACGCATTGTTTTCTATTCGCTAAGTAACTATTTAATTTAATTAAGTAATTTATACGAGGTACCCCTAATACCGATATTCTCACGTACCTTAAGTAGTTGTGGATGACAAACCTGTCAAACGTTTTGGCTAGGTCGACAAATATGCCAAAAGTAGGATGTGCTTTGTTTACTGCATTATAGAGTTGTGATGTTAGTGCTACTATTGCATCCATCTTGCGTCGATCTACCCTCTCTAGATCCGTATTGTTTGCCTGATAAAGTGTTATTCTTATTTAAGTAACTAGTTATCCTTTTTTAAATATTTGTTCAAAAACCTTCACTAGACTTGAAATCAAAGAGATAGGTCTGTAGGTAATTTGATACTTGCAATTTATCGCCACTCTTATACAAGGGCTTAATGATAGCTGTTTTTAATGAGTCGGGAAACATCCCTGTTTCAAAGGACATATTAATTATATAAGTCAGTGGATCTGAAATTTCATCTGCTATAAGTTTTAATGTTTCTGCTCTAATATCACCCTTTCCTGGTGTTTTTTTATTTTTTAATGATATGATCTCAACGACTTCGTTCTCACATTTGCTATATCAAGAAACATAGAGTTTACACGTTCTGTGATATATTTTTTATTTTTATTTATATTCTTATTTTTTTATTTCATTTGCCAAGTTTTTGCCAATATTTGTGAAAAAGTCTATAAATTCATTTGCAATATTGTTTACATTTCTTGTTTCATAACCTTCGGGAGTTAGTATTTGTGTGATATCACCATTCTTAGATCTTTCATTAGTTTACACATTTCCACAATTCCGCGGGATTATTCTTACTATCATTAATTTTTGACTGATAATACGTTAACTTGGTTAGTTTAATTAAGTCATTCAATTTATTTCTATATCTATTATTATATTCAATCTTATTTTCTAAACTAGGATTTCTTTGCATTTTTGTGTACAATATATTTCTTTTTTGAATGCTTTTTATTAAACCATCCATACTATTCGCTTGCTCTGCTTATTCTTTAATTTTACTTTTTTGTGCATTTTGTAATATTTAATTTTCTAATATTTATAAGATAGCCTGATTGATTCTAAACAAATAAGGGCTCTTGTAATTCTTTCATAAAATTAACAATTTCTGGACAATAGTATCATTAATAGTATATTAAACAACAAGGTTTGAAAACGACTCTTTGCACACGAGCGAGGCATATTGGTGTACCGAGCCGAAGGCGAGGTCCACAAGTCGAGCGAGTGTGCAAAGAGGTTTTCAAACGAGTTTTTTACGATACTTTTTATACGACTGCAAACAGAGACCACAAAAATCAAATTTTAATTCAAATCGTTTTTATCACTAAAATTGCCAACGCATTAACAAAATAAATTAAATACAACTTTTAATTTAACTCGTTTTTATTAAGAAAATTGCTAACGCATTAACAAAAGAAACTAATATTTAATATTTATGGTAACATTTGAACATTCCTTCAAGGTTACGCTGGGAAAAGCAGTATTATTGTGCACCTTGTTTTCGGTAATAGAGAATATTTTTGGTGTCGTGTTTTTAGTGCAGTTTTTCAGCGTGCGGTCGTTGTTTTCTTGTTGTATTCCAGTAGACGATCGTTGTTCTGGTTCTGTGGCAGCAGAAGACACTGAAGACTCTATCTTTTTCGAAACTTCCATTTTATTTCTCAAACAGTCATCAACGTAGCCTTCGGCAACTGTACTGGATTTCCACCCTCCATGGCGTTTGAGGGCAAGCAGATTTGAGCCAGAATTGACTAAAATTGTGGCCGATGAACGCCGAAAACAATGTCCCGTGTAACTTTCTGGATTCTCTAGCATCAAAAACTTGGCGATTTCCCTAGCCATGTTTCCAATTTTGTTGATGCCAACGTTTTGGCTTGAACATTTTCCGTTTTGATAGTTTAAAAAAAACCTGCCTGTCTTCAGATTAGGAGGACGAAGAGCACAGTACTTTTTTAAGATAGTGTAAAGGTTTCCTGTAATTGTAAAACACCTTGGTACCTTTGTTTTTGTATTCTTCAGTTTAATCAGCATAGCACTGCCGAAATCTTTGGTGTCTTCTATTTTGAGATAACATAATTCCTCCCTTCGACATGCCCCAGATAGTCCAACTGCCACCACCGCCTTGATAAGTAAATATTTGTCGTCTGATGCTTTCGTCAAAAACCGGCAAAAATCATCTTCTGTGAGGATTTGGGACTTCTTTGGGACGTAGTTTTCGGATTTTCGTTTGATTAGCGCTTGCAACTTTTTATAGCTTCCAAGATCTATGTTGTGATTGGCACTTAACGTTGACTTGAGCATCGAAAAAATCGTCCACAACGTCGAAGATTTATATTTCTTAGATAGGTAGTTCTTCAAAATACACCAGTACTGCGTTTTCTGAGAAAGTTTGGACATTTTTGGCTAGTCGCCAGTCCATAAATCGGCTTAACTCAGCTTCATACCTGCTTCTGGATTTTGTGGGCAGCAGTTCCGAACATATTTCGCATGCTTTCTGTAAAATCTCTTCAGAATCACATATTTTCACACCCAAACTTCGGGAATTCAACAATTTTTGACTTGAAACACTGCATAATTTGAGTGACAACATCAAACTAAAATCACAATCTGGAGATGCGTGTGCAAAGATGACATAACCGTGTGCAAAATGTTTAGCACACGGCGTGTGCAAAATACCGTTTTCAGAGCGTGTTTTCCGTGCGCAAAACCCCCTTTTGCAAGGCAGTCGTATAAAAAAATCATTTGGCATGATTGGCAGATTGGCATAGAATACAAATTTTATCAAACTGTAATTTATCTTATAGGCGGCTGTCACGTTGACATTTTGTAATGGCATCTTAATTGTTACAATTAATGCAACTTTCTACATTGGAGTAGGTTCAACTCCATCTTGCACAAAAAAGTTCTCAAAACGATCACAGTGTAGCTACCAGCAAATAACAATAACTGTAACCTTACTAACAACAATTAAGTTATTCTCAGAATACCAGCGTTTCTAAATATGTAAATAATTTCAGAGCATGTAGATTATCTTGAAAGAGAATTTAAAGCAAAAGTAAAAATACAATTAATAATGCCCTTGTCCATTACCGCAAAATCGTTTCCTTCCCAAAACATTGCACAATGCGGAGGAAAGAGGCACAAAGACCCTCCACCCTTGCGATATCACATATAAGCGTGGAAATAAAACGAAACGCCACACAGTGTAATATAATAAAGACAGAATTTTTGTCTGGCGTTGCCGTGCGGTTATCATATAAAGGGATGATCCGGACCTCCCGCCGGGATTGCTAAATATCTTGTCACTGGAAGTGAATAAACCACGGGAAGCAGACCCCACGCCGAGGCTCGGGAAGCTCGCTTTCTACCCCGATGGGCTTGTGAAGGGACAGTTATGCAAATGTGCAACTGTTCGCACGTCGCCATTTTGTCATACGGGGTGACACACGATGTACCCAAATATCTTTCTACTGGTCATCATAATAGAAACTTACGATTTTTATTTTAGAGACTGAACATTATGACAAAAATGCGTATTTATCTGCTCCCACTATGGACTAAATAGACTAATAATACATTGTTTTTAAGGAGGTAGGTAAGTAGATTTTACCGTAGAAGTGGAAGTTGTATGGACAACAGGAGGTAAGTGACGTAATTTCCCCAGGGAAAAAAGCGATTTCGAGTTATAAATGCATATTTTATGAACAAATAAATAGAAATATTTGGTGAACATTATGTTTTATTAATTATTATGTATGAATATTTATAGTAATTGTACAATTACATTTAGTAACATTTAAAAAATCTGGATAATTATTCCCCTCGCGTTTACTAATTGGCACATTTTCCTCAAAATGATTCGACCGCTATATTTCAGTCACCGGAGGCTCAGTATTATCTGACTGATCCATTAAAACACCATTATGCGACGTATTACTAAAACCTGCAGTTGAAATGTCATTGTAAAGAATCCTGTTGGCTATTTCATTTTTGTTACTTAAACTGTCAGCAACTTTCTATAATTGTAGCTGATTTCCACCCACCATGTTTCTTGATTGCTAATACATCAACTCCTGTATTAGCCAGTAACGTTGCCGATGTTCTTCGGAATAAATGGCCTGTATATGTTTCAGGATGTTCTAGTTTCAAAAACTGTACAATGTTATTAGAAATCATAGAAATGGTATTCTTGTCGATTGGTTGATTGTAACGTCTACCTGCTTGTAGCGCATAAAAAAGCGTGACATTTCAGTTTTAATTTCCAATCTAATCTTGATATATTTCTTGAGAATTTCTAGGTGAAAAACAGAAACCAGACGAGAAGTAATATAATTGTAAACGTACTTGACATACCATTTTTAGAATCTGCAGTTGTAACTACAATAATGTCATCGAAATTTTTGATATTGACGTTGTCCAAAGTAAGTTTGTATAACTCATCAGAACGGCATGCTCCTGCAATGCCTAAGACCGTCACTACTTCATTAGCAAATATGTGTTATCGGGTGCCTGAACGAGAAAACCGTTGACTTGTTTTCTTGTAAAAACGTTTGACCTTTTAGGTGTATAGCTGTCATTTTTGCATTTCAAAAATGCCCTGAGCTCGGTGTATTTTGATATATCCACGTTATCCTCTATAAATGTAGTTGAGTATTCACTACACAGACTCGCCGGTGACTTTAAAGTGACATCTCCATGAAATATGCTAGCAGTGATATTTCAGAAAAACCATTACTTTTGTTCTGGCACCATTCTTTGAAATTTCTATATGCTCGTCCGTAGCACACTTTCGACTTCTCGGGAAAGAAAAATTAGCACTTTCTATTTAAATATCACTCATTTAGAAATAATAATTCAAAACCAGCAAAATTGCAACTTTTATGTAGATTTGTTTATAAACACCTTAGAAAAGACAAAATCCAAACAACCAAGGCGACTTTGCAAGATTTCGAATATTGTCAAAATGAATTGATTAAGAAATGTCAAAAAATAAGACCTAATCTTTATTTCATGAACCATTAAGAACTGTGGGAGCAGATAAAATGTTGTACACAGGCAACAGATATAAGTATAATTTACCAGTCCCAAATGTGTTTACTTGCTAATGTTGACTTTCCTTTTTAATTTTCAAAACGCTTCTTGAATAATAGTAGGTAGGTACGCCCACGGAGAAGACGATTTTTTTTATAAATAACCAAAATATGTCAGTAAAACTTTCTCATGTGTTTTATTCTACGTACCTTTACTTTCTCACCATTTCCCGTAAAGTAAACACATTCTCAGTAAAGTAAGCGCAGAATTCGTATTTTTTTTTATGTAAGAGAACTCGCGACATTTTTAGTACTTTCCCCTCAGAAGGTGAACTATCCTCATCCGAATCACTTATTTTATTAAATTATTTATTAATTTATTTATTTTAAATTGGTTCTAAAGTAATAGAAATGTTTACACAAATCTAAAGGGAAGAAGAATAATTGAATAAATGTATAGGTACAGTTAATAAAGATACAATTTACAAATAAAATAAAATACAAATAAAGATAAAATACAACTTGAAACAATAATAGAAGGCTACAATGAGAGAATGCTGAACTTTGTTCTAAAATATATAAAAATGTATAACTATAGACTAATCTTGAAAATCATTAAAATTCGCATTTTAAAATTTATTAAAAGTATGAAAATCACGATTTAATAAAAAAGTATATATATATTTAATTCTTTGCTATTCAAATTTCTTATGTGTGGGGGTAATATATTCAAAAGTTGTATTTCGAAAGAAATGTGTTTCTTTTGAAAAAGAAATTTGTATTTGTTTTCTGGAATCTAAAAAATCAAATATAAAGATCATTTTTCCTTCTAGTATTATAAGAACTGGCTTCAACTGCAAAAATTGTTTTTGATAGAGTCATTGAAATATGTATATAGATGGACCAGGCAGAATATTTAAATCAAACAAGTATTTTTACAATTGTTTCAGCAATTTTGTATTAACTTAATACTAAATGAACTAGTTACTCAATGAATTACATCCCTGTATAACTTTTTAGTTTTTAATAAAATAAACTATAAAGAATAAAGTAAACTGAAGTAGAAGCTATTAAACTGTGATTATCTAATAAATTTGTCAATATATTCCATTGTATGCCTCAAAAAAAAGTTTTCTTTGATTCAGGAAATAACACTCAACAAATAAGATATGTACCAAATACATTTTGATTATTATCACTTATTTTTGTTCAAATTCAATATTTGAAACGACTATCTCTTAGGTAATGGTGTATAAAATCTTACATTCTCATATTTTGTCATATTGTTTTATTGTTTATACAGAGTCACCCACAAGTATACATATATCAATACGACACTTCTCAGATAAATAAACACATATGTCTTGATTTGGAAATATTCCTTTTCTGAGAAATAAGCCTCCAAACTTTGAAAAAAAATTCAAAGACGTCTAATGATAGCGTCATAAAATTCGAAAATGTAAATCCTATATTTAGTACTTCCTGAGCATGAGCCATGGCTAGATATATTTCTGCATTTTAATTACGTAACGCCTATGATTTTTTAACATCCCTAAATATTTTTGTATCTTCTTTAGAGATAATTGTGTAGTAGAAACTTTATTTTTGTTCTATAATAGGCAGTTGGAGACTGTTTCATTGTGAACAGGTGTTCTTTTCTTTCTATCATTGCTTATAATATGTCGTTTTCTTAAAGATTTCATTCAATACCTTACAAACGGTAAAGGAAAAACTTTTTTTTTAATGAATTGTTTTACTCAATTTTAAGAGTGACATTTATTTAGTACAACAAAGTGAGAGTTTGTGTCACCCGGTAAAATTTGCTTCAAGTGATATGCGCACCAGCCAATGGCGTAGTTATTGAATTATTGCGTACGTTTTGGAATAATTATTGTGATATCCAGCGTTTGGCAATTAATCATCGGGATCCCGTTATATTCCAACGATTGTAGATGTTCATTTATCTTCGATGTCATCGCTTTTTGATCCTGCAGGGTTATTAGATGCGCAACTTGTCAAACCATCTATTTTGAGAACGTAAGAAAGTTTCACTTAATATGATCATCCAAGTGATAAGAAATATCTCTGGCACTTTTAATTATTAAAAAATTTAAGAAAAATTAATTTAGAACAAATTCTCAAAGCAAAAATAAATCTAATTGTAAGTAGGTCCGAATTTGATCAAATTAAATTTGAGAAACGGCAAAAAAGTAAAAGAAAAAGTTCATTTCAAATTTCAATGTAGTATTATACATACATATAATAAAAATTTCTAAACTACATAGATAAATGAAATATTATTTGTGAAATACATAAGGTAAAACTCACAGAAAGTACATTATTATTAAAATTTACAAGGTATAACAGTAATTTGCACATTTTTTTCCTAACATGATTGATTTGGTCTCTACGATCCTTTAAACATTGGGAAATATCCACAGTTTTTGATCAATTACCCAAGAACCATTAGGCTTCAAAATGGCTACAATGCAGTTTGTTGGTAAGCGTCGGAATTAGAAAGATTCTAGTGGCTCTCAACTACCAAAAAGAAGTTATTTGATGTTGTAGAGAGTTGTCTTTTATAAATTTGGAATTTGGAGTTTTTTTCATAAAATGTGTCGCTCCCTTGTAAATTTTACAAACTTGTACAATATTTAAACCGAGAGTAAAGGCCAGTTATTTTGCTCGACAATTAGAAGCTCTATGTAATTAGAAAATCTATAGACAATGGACTTATTGAAAATCTCAATATATCTTTCTGAAAATCTTTTATTCAAAGCCCAAAGACATTGAGAAAACCTCTCTGATTAAATTATGTTGTAAAAAAATAACGTAAATATTCTTGTCATGTAAAATAAGATCTTTACATATGAATACTTCTGATAAATAATTACATCACTTCTGATTACTAAAGTATTTTATTGAATTTTGAAATTCACTTCTAGTACCTAAGTTATTAGATTATTTACTGTTATTATTATGCAGTTAATTATGGTTGGTAAATAAGATTATTGAAGCTTATTGTCGCAACTAAACTTATTATTACACGATCGTACATGTAGATATGCTATGATAAATGTACTCTCACTTTTTCCCCATCGATTTGCGTCACGAACATAGGCGAAGGGTTTCGACGCTGTAAGTAGTAAGCATAATTTTAAGTTGACGTCATAAATCATTGTACTGGTGTAGTATACACTTTATGGTACTTTTTGGGTGTGTACACTTGATTAATATCACATATCATCGTAATGCGATGTGTTTTTTTATAAAGATATAATTATTATTCCGCAATTTGGAGCGTTATTTGTTTGCAGAAAAAATAGAATATATTAGGTAGCTCACTGGAATTGATTAATTTGGTATTGCATGATTTTTTTATTTTTAATTATTGTAACTATAAAATATATTTTTTTAATTTGTCACATTCTAGATGTAAAACATATTGTTTTCTAAATTTTTTATTACCAAGTAAACCCTTATGCACTAACCATCGTTTTTTTCCATTTAAGAATTTGTATAGAGACTAAAAAATATATTCAGGAAATGTTTTATTTCTTTCTATTGTAAGCCTTTGCCTGAAAATTTATATAATGTCACAAAGAAGTGCATGTTCGGAAAAGAGAGAAAATAATGTATAAAAAGTGTTATTTTGACTCGTAATATATTGTCTATACCCGTGTTCCATAATAATGGGCAGTGATTCATATCCAGCACTTAGACGAGTAAGTGATGTGAGGGGTGCAGGACACAAGATTCCATAGGCGTACTACTTGAGAAGGGGTTAAAGAACATACAATTATAATAAATAAGAGGAAACTATGCTTTGCGTCAAAAGTTATTTATTAAACATTTACTTTTTTTGGTATTGAATATAGTATCTGAACTACCTATTTTTTTCTTTTTCAAATGAGTAAGCATTCTAAGACTTACTTCTACAATAATATAAATTCTTGCTTTTAATGTTGTATTGAAAGTCAAATTATATTTATCTGAAAGTTTTATTAAAATACATTAATTACTACAGCAAAAAAAAACAGTTTTAGTAGATACAATTAGATGACCTGTTCACTTATATATGACTGACTATCAAAAATCTTGTTTTAGCTGCTACTATTAAAATATTTACCGTATCATATACACCTTTTTTGTTGAGGCAAGTAAATTTTTTTCACTTACCACTAATGAACTTTGTTCTCAGTGTATAAGTAAAACTAAATTAACCTATTTTCACTTATATTCTGCTATTAACAATCCAGTTTATCATATTTGGGTTTTAAATGTTAGAGGGTGATTTTACCAAAAAGAAGTGTTGACTGAAAATGGCCTATTAGAATCTGAAGAAAGAAGATGATGCTCTCCAACGATAAATGTTGAAACAGTTAAGACACCCCTCCTAATTCCAATATTACTGGTTAGTTTTTATTTAATTTTATTTAAATTGCACATGTAAGTGGCTATCATCAAGGAGCTGCAATAATGCGTTGTGTCTTCAATGATCCTTAAATAATTAATAGAAAAATGTGTTTTATATCAAATCTTTGAAGGGCGGTAGAGCCTTCAAGATTAGTTTTAGGAGAAAAAGCTACTCATGTTTTTTCTTGAATCGATCCTGAAAATTTGTCACCAGATCTCGAATACTTCCTGTAGATCACGTAACTTTGGAAACACCGTCATATTTTACTCTTAACATAAAAGTTTGTCAGCGGATGGCCGCACAGGAAAGGCCTAATAAAAAATCAATTGTAGGCCGAAGGTTAATTGTACGACTTCAGCGCTCACTCCAAGGACCTGTCACTTGGAACGGATCCTTTTTTGCCGGTAAAAAGTAAAATGAATGGGAAATCACTAAAATCAGTAAAATGTACTCCCTTTTCCAATTCTGCCCGACTTGGAATTCACAAAGATGGATTGCGTCAAAGTTCTCACGAAAATGAATGAGATTTTTTTTCTGGCAGGTCGAACGAACACAGGTGCATATATTCTTGGAACTTTGGGCGATTGTATCGTTTATCTGGGGGCGTGTACGTCGAATCAATAGTGAATGCACCAGTTAATACCGAACGGTACAATGGGATTAGTACAGGTATAATGAGCTTAGATGCATTTGTAGTTTGTAGGTCAATGAGAAATATATCGTTTGACCTAATAATTCTGCAATAAAGTATATTTTTTCGAATATGTGCTCTAAATGATTGATCGCTATATTTAGTGACCCAAAAATAAATGACCATATTTATTGAATTTAAGGGAAATTCAGCATATGACAACCATGAGAGTTTACTGAAGCGCGGTATTCTTTTTAGATAATACTCGACATTGATTGGATTTTTTATGGCCAAAAGAGTTTTACTTTTTTTTTTTGTATTACAAAGTAATGCATAAAAGTGTAGTCTTTAAAGTTGGGAAGTTTTTAATTTAATATATTCTGATATATGTATAAAATTTTGAATTAGTTTATTTCTGACGAAGAATATAAAAAAACAATCGTAGTTAAATGAAAAATTGAACTCAATAAATTCATAATAGATCAGTATGATTATAGTATATTATTTAATGAGCGGTAATGCAGGTCATAACTCACGCAGATGAAGTTTGCAGCACGAGCCGCAGGCGAGTGCTGTAATTCATCAAGTTAGTTATGACCATTACCGCAAGTTGAATACTATACTTTATCTACGACTACATTTTCTGTAAATGAGTTAACGTTTTTATTGCTACACCAATCTTTAAAATTTTTATATACACCTTTATACTTGTTTTTTGATTTTTCTGGTAATAAATTCTGTATTGCATTATTAGCTACTTCTTTTATTTCTGGAGGTGTACATAATAACTCATCTTCGCTATCTAAATTCATCTTTTTTAGGACTATTAGGTATTAGAAATTGATTTGAAAACGTCAAAATTATTTTGTTAAACTATCAAATGACATTAGTCCCCTCAATGATAATAATTGACAGTTCCGAATACTGAGAAGCGTTGGCAATTTAATAATTTTAAAACCTTTTAATTATTCATTCCTTTCCACTTGTTAAAAATTCTTTCCATTTTACACCAATGGAACGTATTTATCGGCTTAAATTATTAATTTCCAAGAATTTACTGCGTACACTATTTACATACCGAATTATCATTGTAGAAGCCCAGCGTGAGTTATAATAACTCACTATAAAAACTCACGCTACTTGTTTATTGATACTATTAATTGCTCAAAAGCAGTTGAATAATTAATATATAAATTAATAGGAGTAGATAAAATCAATTTATTTTATAGAAATAGAAAAATAAAGTACGATAAGAATTTTAATATTAATTTCCACAATTTTTCAGATAAGAACAGAAAATAGTTATAGAGAATATAACTGTATTTACCAATGCAAACAATATTACAAATTCGTGTAATAAGTTTGTTTTTTTAAAAGAAAGGCGTCATATATTACCTCTTCGTTATTTTCCTGGTAATTAACCAGGAAAATAACAAAGAAAATTGAATTAACTAAATGAAAGGGGAAATACTTTTTAAGCAAATAATAATTAATACGTATAAAATTTAAAAATGAAATATTTTGAAAATTTAAGATCAAAAAATGATTTTTTTCTTTATAGAAACATTAAATATACGCTTACTCACATTTCTATAGTACCAATAGGTTCATTCCATAAATTATTAGGAAAATAAATACTTGTTGCACTTCTGGATTGCTGAACTCTAAATCCTATTATGCTTGTTTATTATAATGAAGTTCTGCGGTCTCTATTTTCATTCATTTAGATATGGTGTAATATAATGTTGAATAGAATTTTATAAGAAAAATGAATACGAAATTCAATCGGCGGAGACTCAAAACATCGTGATTGTGGAAATTTTCCATAATCCCCACATTTTTTTCACAAATCAGTTACAAATACATGTTAAAGCAAGATGTTGAAATGCACTAGCGTGACGCCGTAAGGAAAAAATGTTATTAGTAATTTAGGCATGTCGCAAAAAATGCTCTTTTATTTGTTTTTCTTTCAATATCTTAGTTAGATCGAGAAGAAAATGCAAGAGATCACTTCTATTCTAAATAAATTTTTCTCCAATTTTGTTCGTTGGTAAAATAATTTTGCAACTAACAAAAATAGCAACAGTCAATGTTTTTTCTAAAATCTTAAAAAAAATTCAAAAAATTAATTAAACTGTTGGCAAAGATGGATCGTTGCTGAGTTATTGACAATTTTACGTCAGACTTACCAGGGACTCTGAATTAATATTTAATTTTTTTACGAATCTTGGTGAGTATATACTATACGACTACAAGAGTCAAGTGCATTTTGCAAAATTAGATATCTTATTACATTTCCTATAAGTCCTTGACACAGAGACATTTCCCTCCGTCTATGCTTCTATAAATCTCAGCTGTTAAGGAAGAAATTGCATTCTAAGTTGTTTTATTTGACCTAAATCCATATTGATTTGAAGGTGATTGATATTTTTCCAGAAATTAATTTAAGCGCTGTTAAACGATTTTTTCAAATATATTTGCAGTATTACTGATTAAGGATATAGGTCTGCAATTAGATTTTTATCCTGTTTTTTATGTATAGGTAAATTCCAGTTTCAAAATTAAATTAATTAAATATGTTGATGGGGTTACAAATTCATCTGATATCTTATTGAGGATTTTACTTTTTATAGTATCGATCCCAGGAGCCTTATTACTAGAGTTGTCATAATTGTCCGCGCACCAAAAATGCGCGGATTATCAATATAAACTAAAGTGAACAATGGTTATAAGATTTATGTCATTGTATTATTATTGTGAAACACATAATAGTATATTAAACAACAAGGTTTGAAAACGACTCTTTGCACAAGAGCGAGACATATTTTTATACGACTGCAAACAGAGACCACAAAAATCAAATTTTAATTTAAATCGTTTTTATTACTAAAATTGCCAACGCATTAACAACATAAATTAAATACAACTTTAATTTAACTCGTTTTTATTAAGAAAATTGCTAACGCATTAACAAATGAAACTAATATTTAATATTTATGGTAACATTTGAACATTCCTTCAAGGTTACGCTGGGAAAAGCAGTATTATTGTGCACCTTGTTTTCGGTAATAGAGAATATTTTTGGTGTCGTGTTTTTAGTGCAGTTTTTCAGCGTGCGGTCGTTGTTTTCTTGTTGTATTCTAGTAGACGATCGTTGTTCTGGTTCTGTGGCAGCAGAAGACACTGAAGACTCTATCTTTTTCGAAACTTCCATTTTATTTCTCAAACAGTCATCAACGTAGCCTTCGGCAACTGTACTGGATTTCCACCCTCCATGGCGTTTGAGGGCAAGCAGATTTGAGCCAGAATTGACTAAAATTGTGGCCGATGAACGCCGAAAACAATGTCCCGTGTAACTTTCTGGATTCTCTAGCATCAAAAACTTGGCGATTTCCCTAGCCATGTTTCCAATTTTGTTGATGCCAACGTTTTGGCTTGAACATTTTCCGTTTTGATAGTTTAAAAAAAACCTGCCTGTCTTCAGATTAGGAGGACGAAGAGCACAGTACTTTTTTAAGATAGTGTAAAGGTTTCCTGTAATTGTAAAACACCTTGGTACCTTTGTTTTTGTATTCTTCAGTTTAATCAGCATAGCACTGCCGAAATCTTTGGTGTCTTCTATTTTGAGATAACATAATTCCTCCCTTCGACATGCCCCAGATAGTCCAACTGCCACCACCGCCTTGATAAGTAAATATTTGTCGTCTGATGCTTTCGTCAAAAACCGGCAAAAATCATCTTCTGTGAGGATTTGGGACTTCTTTGGGACGTAGTTTTCGGATTTTCGTTTGATTAGCGCTTGCAACTTTTTATAGCTTCCAAGATCTATGTTGTGATTGGCACTTAACGTTGACTTGAGCATCGAAAAAATCGTCCACAACGTCGAAGATTTATATTTCTTAGATAGTTCTTCAAAATACACCATTACTGCGTTTTCTGAGAAAGTTTGGACATTTTTGGCTAGTCGCCAGTCCATAAATCGGCTTAACTCAGCTTCATACCTGCTTCTGGATTTTGTGGGCAGCAGTTCCGAACATATTTCGCTTGCTTTCTGTAAAATCTCTTCAGAATCACACATTTTCACACCCAAACTTCGGGAATTCAACAATTTTTGAAGTATCTAATCAACAAAATAAAGGAGCCGTGACGGTTGCTATGAAACTCAGCCAACTTGAAACATTGCATAATTTGGGTGACAACATCAAACAAAAATCACAATCTGGAGACGCGTGTGTAAAGATGACATAACCGTGTGCAACATGTTTAGCACACGGCATGTGCAAAATACCCTTTTGCAAGGCAGTCGTATAAAAATTGTTTTACGCATCGTTACGATCGGTTACACAATCAGGATGGGATCCTTATAGATCGCATCATCTGGTATGTTTCTACCCTTGTTTCAGCGAAACTTATATGCGGCGGTGATAAAATATCTTAATCTGAAGAGAACGTCCGTTCGACATCCACTGATGTAATATTTCCATAATTAAATAATCTACTTCCAAGCTGATCTGACATGGTAATTTCCACTCGGGGTTGTATTTATTCCAACTTTACTTTCACTATATGGGCTTGAAATATTAATCTAGAATCCCAAATTCTTTTATATCATTAGCTACAGGAACAAGAAACAACAGATGCCTGTGAAGCACATCGGTAGGTGCAGAACGGAAAAACAAAATTTTACCAATATTTTGAAAATTTCCCGAAATTTCTCTATGAAGATCTGATAGCCGTCAAACACCATCAGCCGTAGCAGACCTGTTAACAGAGCACGCTATCGATTACTGAGCCGTCGCTGACACAATCTCACAACAATTCCGAATTTTTATAAAATAAAATAATTCCAAATTTTACTAAATTCAGACCGCAGCAAGGTCTTATGGTCACCATTAACCAAAATTATTTTCGGTTCCATTATGGGTGTGTTTCAAAAAGGCCAATTTCTCAAATCCAACGCGGACACTATTGTAGGAATTTTGCGGAGCCAGTCTACATTGTGTTCGGACCTCAACCCAGGCATCCTGCATGTTACTAACTACGGATGGGTACCTGGCCAGTACACTAATACGCTCTAAATTTTTGCATTTGCATTGTTTATAGATGTTATTACTGTTTTCATTTATCGTAAATTTCAATAAATCAAATAATTTTTACAAATTCATAGCTCTCACAGTTTTCGTAGCTCATACCGCCTAGGAATTTCTGAGCATGCGCCGAGGATCCTGACGGACACAAGCTCCTAAAGCTTCCTTACTAGACACTCCAAGGAAGGCTCACACTTAAAGCTCTTAAAGCTTCCAAATCAAGTACTTTCAGAAAACTTCATCAATATTTAGTGCTCCTGATAAATTCAGAAACAATAATAAAAATATACCAGACTCGCCAGTGCTAACAAAACAAATTGCCAAGTACAACAAGAGAAGGCTCACAAAAGCGATACCATTATTTAAGTAATTAATTATTATTATTATAAGTAAGTTTTCACTCTATCTTCCTCTTCTTCTAATGGTTGGTTCTAATCAAGTCCCATAACACCGCGGCGTTATCAGGCCTATTGAGCGTCCCATTACTCTGTTCTGTTCAGCAAATATGTTTTTGTCCTTTTTATAAAGTCCAAAAGCTTCCTTGCCGACACTTCTCTCAGCTCTTTGAATTCCAGATAGGATTTTTCCAAGAGTTTCATTCGACTCGTGCAAATTCTGGGCACTCGCCCAGGATATGCAGAAAGGTTTATCCGCAGAGTCACATCCTCGGCAGTCTACAAGCTTTAGCTGCCATAGATGTTTCCTAAAGTGACAGTGTTCGGTTATAAGTCCCATCACGTTCCTGAGCCGAATATTATTCAAGCTTAGCAACTCATTCGTTGTTTTCTTCAATAGACGCTTCACAAGTTGCGTCCCATGGCTTTGCCCTGGTTTTGAAGCCCAGTATTTCCTTAGCTCTGATTCAGTCAATTTGCTCAGAGCCCCCTTGACCACACTGGAAGATGTGGCACAGAAGGGATCCATTTCGGCAAGTTCATTCACTTTATTATTTCCATCAATGCCTTTATGTCCTGGCACCCAACACAACTGCATTTTCACTCTATATTAAAAGCACATTGAGAGATGTTTCAGAAATTGTGAAAATTCTTTCACGTTTCAACAATGTGCACCTCGAAAACGAATCGTTTACGGACGTATCTTCACAGGATTTTTTTATTTTAATCATCTGAATTAATTTTGGCCAATTAAACCTGAAACAGGATCGTAGGTTAGTAAAGATTTTAGAAAATACGTACAAA
The DNA here is from genome assembly GCF_000390285.2 of Anoplophora glabripennis. Lineage (NCBI taxonomy): Eukaryota > Metazoa > Arthropoda > Insecta > Coleoptera > Cerambycidae > Anoplophora > Anoplophora glabripennis. The sequence goes on along the minus strand of NW_019417365.1, from coordinate 74,639 downwards.
ATACGTAACAAGTATTTTAAGTTTTGTTAAGTTTAATAAAAACTAATTCCCCGGCGGTTTTAAAATATATTTAGTGTGCCCTTTGACGATTTGTATTTAACAGAAAAGTGGTAACTCGTCCATTTCCAGTCTTTCCGTTGGGATCTAGAAGTTCCTAACATAAATTCGTAATGCAGCAAATTTACCGAGTACTTTGAGTTGAATTTCATTTTAACTTATAATTCCCTGGTTACATTAACAACAAAAATGTACTTTTCACAAGAGGCTGTGATTCTAACTGGAGCAAGAATATTAATCTTATTACTTGTTTTTACTGTAGTATATGTGTGTATTATTTTTAAACTTTTTTTAAAACGTCTGCTAGCTACTTTATTGCATTTTCATTATATTTGTGGAAAACTGACCATTAAATTTTATTACAAATGCTTTCCTTGAGAACAGGTTGAATAATTGCTGTTCCTTAGAATTTAAGATATTTCAATTACAATGTAGTAAAACATTTATGTTTTATCTTTCCTTCGTCATTAAATTATGATTTACTGCACATGTAACTTCCACTGTACAGGGTTATTCGCGCTATACGGCACGGAATGTTGTGGCTAGTTTTTCTTTTGGGATATATGGGGATCTAATACGGTTATTTTTTAAAATTATTTTCATGTTATACAGGGGTCCCAAAGATCTTAAAAGTATCAAAGATGTATTTTTTTAAAATGGAATCCCCTATACAGGGTGTTAAAAAAATAGTGTAAACTATTTAAGGAGGTAATAGTATGAACCAAAATAAGCAGAGAAGTCTCAATAAACATGGGTCCGCAAAGTAACGGTTGCGGAGATATGGAATGTTTTATGTTTTTTAGCCCCTTTTTTTATTTTGCAAAAACGTTGTGTATTTTCTTATAATAGTTGGTTGATGTTTAGTGAAATAAACAGTACGTATTTGACAGTTGTTCTCAGTGCACAAGTTTTCTTTCGCTATGGCTGGTTACTCTAACGCAGAATTAACAGACATGCATTTCATGTATGGTCGTGCTAATGGGAACGCCACCGAAGCGCGACGTCTTTATGTTGACGCTTATCCAAATCGCCAGATTCCTTCACAACGCATGTTTGGAAGAATTCACCAAAGATTGCGTGATACCGGTTCCTTGAGCAAACAGTGCCATTTATCCGGAAGACCAAGGTCGGTATCCACTCCTAGAGCAGAAGAAGAAATTCTAGCACTGGTAGAGCAGAATCCAGGTACGAGTGTGCGGAGAATATCAGCCGAGGTAGGAATTAGTGGTCCTCTTGTTTGGAGAATCCTTCACGAGCAACTGCTTTATCCATACCATGTGCAACGAGTACAGGCCTTAAATCCAATAAATGATCATCAAGCACGTTTGGTTTTTTGCCGCTGGTTTCTACGTCATGATGCTGAAGACCCTCGTTTTCTTGCAAACATTCTTTTTACTGATGAGGCCGGGTTCACAAGAAATGGAGTGTTTAATTTTCACAATACGCATATTTGGGCCGACGAAAATCCTCATGCTCTAATAGAATCTGGACATCAGGCACGTTTTTCATTAAACATTTGGATGGGTATTGTAGGTGACAGGTTTCTAGGTCCTGTTGTTTTACCAAACCGATTAACAGGCGCTGCTTACCTCAACTTTCTGCAGAACACACTGTATGAGTTTTTGGAAGACATTCCTTTGAATCAGAGGCAACAAATGTGGTTCCAGCATGATGGTGCTCCAGCTCATTTTTCCATGGCCGTTAGAGAGCATTTACACCAAACTTTTCCACATAGATGGGTAGGAAGGGCCGGACCTGTTTTATGGCCTCCAAGATCGCCTGATCTGAACCCTCTAGATTTCTTTGTTTGGGGATATTTGAAGACATTAGTGTATGGTACTCCTGTAAATAGCCTGGAAGAGCTGCAGCTACGGATTAATCAAAAGTGTCAAGAAATCCAAACCAAGGAGGGTGTTTTCGAAAGAGTTCGAATATCGTTGAGACGAAGATGTCGTGCCTGCTTGGAAATGGACGGAGGGCACTTTGAACATCTTCTGTAACTTTGTTTTTTGTTTGTTAAAAGCTTCCTTTGTCGGTTTATTCCTAATAAAATAAAATGTTTGAAAAACGAATAGTGGTCCATATCTCCGCAACCGTTACTTTGCGGACCCATGTTTATTAAGACTTTTCTGCTTATTTTGGTTCATACTATTACCTCCTGAAATATTTTACACCCTTTTTTTAACACCCTGTATATTATTGCATTTTTGGATTCTCCGATCAAAATAGGTGTCTGATTGATTACTCAAAATTGCAAAAATATACAATATGTTCTGTTTCAAGAAAACACAGGTTTAATAAATATTTCCGAAATGCACATTTAGTTGGTTTATAAGTACAGCCCTGAAATAACCCTAAGATTTCCTATAACTTTTGCCTAAATACGAAAGAAATAAAGATAATAATAAGTGTCCTAACATTCACGTAAGATTTGATTTATGCGCCATTTGTACAGTAAAGTATTGCCAACGAAAAAGAAAAAAGATAGCTGATAGTTCAGGGTTATTAAAAATGGATTGCTATACGAAGGACAAGGCGTTTTCATTGTTGAGTAGTACTATTTTAAAAATAATGAAGATTTGGCAGCTACAGTTCGCAATTTTCGTACAAAATATGGTCAACTGTGTAGAGATTAATTGAAAAAATCAGAGAGACTTGGTCAATTTAGTGATCTAAAACACTCTGGTCGTCCTTCAACAAGTCGTTCAACACAAAGCATCGAAGCAGTTCGTGAGACTGTTGCTGAGAGTCCACGACCATCAATTCGACACCATGGTCAAGAATTGGACATTTCGGGAAGTTCTCTATAGTGTATTCTCAAGAAAGATTTGCATCTTTATGCTTGCAGTATTCAGCTGACTCAAGAACTGCAGCCTATCGACCACGCAGAGCGAAGAGTGTTCGTTGAATGGATTATGGAACAAAATAAATCATCTTCCACGATGAGGCTCATTTTTATCAAAATTTTCGGATTCACAAGGTGTTTATTGCGGATTTTGGGCTGGAGGCATCATGAGAGTCCACGACCATCAATTTGACACCAAGGTCAGGAATTGAACATTTCGGGAAGTTCTCTATAGTGTATTCTCACAAAAGATTTACATCTTTATGCTTGCAGTATTCAGTTGACTCAAGAACAGCAGCCTATCGACCACGCAGAGCGAAGAGTGTTCGTTGAATGGATTATGGAACAAAATAAATCATCTTCCACGATGAGACTCATTTTTATCAAAATTTTCGCATCCACAACGTGTTTATTGCGGATTTTGGGCTGGAGGCATCATCAGACCATTCTTCTTCGAGAATGAGGCTGGTCAGATCATGACAATTAATGAAGTTCGTTATCGTGACGTAGTAATCGAGTTTTTTGTACCTAAACTGAGATATGGATGTAGACGATATGTAGTTCCAACAAGACGCATGCCATACAACCCGAGAAACAATTATATTACTGCTTGAGTGCTGGTCCTGGTCGTGTAATTTCTTGTTTTGGTGATTAGAATTAGACACAGATCATGGCATTTAACGCTGCTGGACTTTCTTCATTAGGCTTTTGTAAAGTCTGTAGTTAATACCAACAAGTCCACGACTACCCACACCTTGAAGGAGAACGAAATTCAGACCCTTTTATTCGAAACGGCCATGGAAAATGTGGACAAGAGTGCATATGTGCCAGTAAAACACTGGAGGACATTTACCCGATATATTATTCCATACATAACCCAATAATATATATTTTATTAATTAATAATGAATTTACAAATTCTAATTAAAAACTTGTGTTTTCTGTAAATATTACTTCTTGAGTGAATTTTGTGATCCCTTTCATAATGTTATGTGAGTACCCCTGTACATTCGTTCTCTCCTTAGTTCTAGGTGCTCTATTTCTTTCTAGTATGCTACTAAATCATCGGGAGAAACAAAATTATTTTCGGCATGTTTCCATATATTTCAAAAACTAATTAGTAAAAGACAATATTCGTAACGTAATTCAGCAAGCACATAATTATTATGTATATATTATTGCCATTTGAACTATCATAAAAAATACATGCAAACTTCATTGCTTTTTGTAAATACAAAAACACATAAAACAGGCTCATAAATTTTGTGCTTCGCCACATTTACACAAAATTGCATTGCGGGGATTTTGAATGGAGTACATGGGTTTTAGGAAAATGTAAACACTTTTATAATGTAACACAATTTGAATATTTTAATATAAATTGCCCTGTTCTTATAATGGACAAGGTCTTTAGTGATGTATCATAAGGATAATATCCCTTTCACAAAATACACGCTTGTAAAAATACGTAAAAAAGTTCATACTGATGTCATTCCGCATTCGCTTCATTTTTGAGAGACACGTATCATTGTTTTTAACATTGGAAATGTCCAAGCAATCGATAACGGATGTTAGGGAAATATACAGGGTGATTCACAACTTATCTAAAAAAAATTGAGATAGATGCGGCATGAGAAAAGGAATCAATATCGTAAATAACATTTTTGTAAAATCCTTAGTTTCCGAGAAAAAAATTATTGAAGTTATAGTACTTTCAACCATTACATAGCTGGACAACTGTAATCTCTAGCGTCATTCGCGATACGCGTGGAGAGCCACGTGGCCTCAGCGACTCCGAATACTGAAATCCGACTGTTTACAATAGTTTTTTAGTAGTTAGTGCAAAAAATGGCTTGCGTGTATAGCAACTCGGAGTTGATGGATATCCTTTTAATTTATGTTGAAACAAGACAATATTTGTATTATGGTGAAGCATTTGTGTTAAGGTGAGGCAAGACAACATTTGTGTTAGTTCATAGAAATTGAGTAAGATGGACCCAATTGTGTTTACACATCGCACTATGGGTCAAACAGCATTTTTTTATGTCAAAATCAAATATCTCGAAGAAGAATTAACGAATCGTTTTACATTTTTTTTAAATTAAAGCTTATTTGATGCAGATATAGGGAAAATTATTGCAAATGTGTTTTATTTTGGGGGTGGAAATGAAGGGCGAATAGTTGAAAAAAGTGAAAAACGATTTTCTTCGTTCAAAAAGAAGGTATATGTAGAGGGTTTTTGTGGTCCTTAGATACATAAAAGTTTATTTTTTCATCGTCAAACATTAAATGTAGCTTTTTATTAATCTGTGCTTTAAGGGTAGGAATAGGATGAAGATTTTCATCACTTGGCAAAAAAAAATCTGTCATTGGAAGGGGTTCGATGAATATAAATATGATCACTGTTTTTAATCCTCTCGTACTTTCTGGAGGTTTTTCATCACGTCCTCCTTAAGGGTGCAAATTAAGGTTGAGGGTTAAAAAATNTACTGCTAAATTAGCGACATAAATAAGACGTCTCATAAGTTCCAATGCAAATGTAATAAAATGTCTTAATTATGAATCCTTTAGTAACAAGTCCCTCCTCAATTTCATCATCCTGCACTCATAGTCACATCTATACTTCCATCTACCAATGATAATGCGTTTCCGCTTGAAAATAAGCACATTTTCAATTACAAAAAGTGTAATTTTAATTTATTATACCAGGAAATTATTAATTCTGATTGGTCATATCTAGCCAATGTTAATAGTGTAGATGATATGCTAAACGAATTTTATAATATACTGAATTTATTGTTACACAAATACGTACCTCTAAAAAAGGAATTTTATGGACATTATCCGGTTTGGTTTAGCGGCAAAATTATTAATAAAATTAAATTAAAACCAGACTTTGGCGTAAATATAAATCTACAAATAACATTGACGATGACAGCAGATTTAGAGAAATAAGAACTGAGTTAAATCTTGCATTAGTTTAGCATTTAGATTATCAAAATTCAATAATTAATGATCTGTCCTCTAATCCTAAAAGATTTTGGTCCCATATTAATTCAAGATCTAATTCTACCTCTATTCCATCTTTTATGAATTATAATAGTATTCAATTAAATAATCCTTCTGATATTGTCAATGCTTTTGCCAACTATTTTTCTGATTCTTTTTTACCTAGTCACAATGTTAAGAGTGACACATTTCTCTCTGATGGCTCTAATACTCTTTGTGTTTTTGAGGTTACCGAAGATGACATAATAAATGCAATTAAGAGAATGAAGGGTAATTTTACAATGGGGCCTGATTTAATTTCTGCATTTTTAATAAAAGACTAAATCAATTTTGCAAAATCTTTAAAAATCATATTCAATTCTATAATTAAGTATAAAGAATATCCACAAGTATGGAAAGAGTCGCGAATATGCCCCGTTTATAAAAGGGATGTTGAATATTAACGATATTGCATAGACTACATGTAATATATTCAGCAACCCAAAGAGTAATAAAGTAATAAACAACCGAAGGGACAGTTTCTTGACCTGCAAGTACGGAGGGCACCAAGGACCGACCGACCACCCAGTTAGTTAGTTCTTTCCAAGCATTCAAACACGCCGCGTCTACTTTCGATATATTGTATTTCTGTATTAGTCAATAGTAACACTTCTTGTTTTATCAATAAACAATTGCAGTTATGTGTTCCAAATAAAACGATTCATTCCACTGAACCACTCCGACAAGGGGACTAAAAACGACATAACTAATTATCGGCCAATAGCTATTATAAGTAACTTCTCAAAAATTCTAGAAATTATCTTACACAATCGACCAACATGGATTTATGAGTGGTCGTTCAACTACCTCAAATCTAGTAGAGAAAACCCAATTTATTGCTGAAGCTTTGGATGCAGGAAGTCAGGTTGATGTATGATTGATAGTGTATACAGACTTTTCCAAAGCTTTCGATCGGCTTGATAATAATTTATTAACTTTGAAATTGGAGTCATATGGTATATCCCCTGCTCTATTATCTCTGTTTAAATCCTATTTTAGTAATAGGTACCAATTTGTGCAGTATCGAGGCTTTCAATCATGTAAATTCCATCAATCTTCAGGAGTTCCGCAAGGGTCAATCCTGGGACCACTGNTTGCGGATTTTGGGCTGGAGGCATCATCAGACCATTCTTCTTCGAGAATGAGGCTGGTCAGGTCATGACAATTAATGAAGTTCGTTATCGTGACGTAGTAATCGAGTTTTTTGTACCTAAACTGAGATATGGATGTAGACGATATGTGGTTCCAACAAGACGCATGCCATACAACCCGAGAAACAATTATATTACTGCTTGAGTCCTGGTCCTGGTCGTGTAATTTCTCGTTTTGGTGATTAGAATTAGACACAGATCATGGCATTTAACGCTGCTGGACTTTCTTCATTAGGCTTTTGTAAAGTCTGTAGTTTATACCAACAAGCCCATGACTACCCACACCTTGAAGGAGCGCTTCAGCCAACGAAATTCGGACCGTTTTATGCAAAACGGCCATAAAAATGTCGACAAGAGTGCATATGTGCCAGTAAAACACTGGAGGACATTTACCCGATATATTATTCCATACATAACCCAATAATATATACTTTATTAATTAATAATGAATTTACAATTTCTAATTAAAAATTTGTGTTTTCTGTCAACATTACTTCTTGAGTGAATTTTGTGATCCCTTTCATAATGTTATGTGAGTACCCCTGTACATTCGTTCTCTCCTTAGTTGTAGGTGCTCTATTTCTTTCTAGTATGCTACTAAATCATCGGGAGAAACAAAATTATTTTCGGCATGTTTCCATATATTTCAAAAACTAATTAGTAAAAGACAATATTCGTAACGTAATTCAGCAAGCACATAATTATTATGTATATATTATTGCCATTTGACCTATCATAAAAAATACATGCAAACTTCATTGCTTTTTGTAAATACAAAAACACATAAAACAGGCTCATAAATTTTGTGCTTCGCCACATTTACACAAAATTGCATTGCGGGGATTTTGAATGGAGTACATGGGTTTTAGGAAAATGTAAACACTTTTATAATGAAACACAATTTGAATATTTTAATATAAATTGCCCTGTTCTTATAATGGACAAGGTCTTTAGTGATGTATCATAAGGATAATATCCCTTTCACAAAATACACGCACATAGCTTAATCGTTTTCACTGTCGGGGTGCTTGTAAAAATACGTAAAAAATGTCATACTGATGTTATTCCGCATTCGCTTCATTTTTGAGAGACAGGTAACATTGTTTTTAACATTGGAAATGTCCAAGCAATCGATAACGGTTGTTAGGGAAATATACAGGGTGATTTACAACTTATCCAAAAAAAAAATTGCGGCATTGAGATAGATGCGGCATGAGAAAAGGAATCAATATCGTAAATAACATTTTTGTAAAATCCTTAGTTTCCGAGAAAAAAATTATTGAAGTTATAGTACTTTCAACCATTACATAGCTGGACAACTGTAATCTCTAGCGTCATTCGCGATACGCGTGGAGAGCCACGTGGCCTCAGCGACTCCGAATACTGAAATCCGACTGTTTACAATAGTTTTTTAGTAGTTAGTGCAAAAAATGGCTTGCGTGTATAGCAACTCGGAGTTGATGGATATCCTTTTAATTTATGTTGAAACAAGACAATATTTGTATTATGGTGAAGCATTTGTGTTAAGGTGAGGCAAGACAACATTTGTGTTAGTTCATAGAAATTGAGTAAGATGGACCCAATTGTGTTTACACATCGCACTATGGGTCAAACAGCATTTTTTTATGTCAAAATCAAATATCTCGAAGAAGAATTAACGAATCGTTTTACATTTTTTTTTAAATTAAAGGTTATTTGATTCAGATTTAGGGCGAATGTCATCATCCCCATTTTGGGGGTGGAAATGAAGGGTGAATAGGTGAAAAAAGTGAAAAACGATTTTCTTCGTTCAAAAATCTTTGATAAATACAGTGACATTAAGACACATTATGGTGGAATCAATGCTCAATTGAAAATGATTATGGAAAAATTAATGAAAATATTTTCATCCCTATTTTAGGGGAGGAAGTGAGGGGTGAGGGTGTGGAAAAGTGAAAATTAAAGAAAATATGCATAAAAGGTTTTTTGCTGAGCACGAATAAAAGCATCACTAAAACAAAAAACTCATTTTCAGGAGCTGTTTTTATCATCCCCTGATTTAGGAGAAAAACAGAGGGGTGGGGGATTGATTAAAAAAATTCATCTGAAATATTACCAGCGTCTTTCAATTCTCTGATCTTAAGTAACATGGTAGACCATTTTCTTATCATCTGTAAATTTCACTTATTTAAGGGAAATTGCAATTTGGGGTTAGGGGTGGAATGTAAAAAGTGAAAGAAGGTATTTGTTGAGGGTTTTTGTGGTCCATAGATATGTAAAAGTTTATTTTTTCGTTGTCATACTTTAACTGTAGCTTTTTATTTGTCCGTGCTTTAAAGGTAGGAATAAGGGGTGAAGAGATTTTTTTGTTGATTTTTGATACTTTATACCCTCACTTCTTATTTCTACCCTTGAATAACAATAAATAAAATAAAAATTTTTACACGAATTGGTTCGTTTACTGTAAGAAAATGCATATGCTTACAGTAAGCAAACATTCATTTCTGTGTCAAAACGCAGTTTCTCTTATAACAAGACAATAAAATTACAGTTCTGAACAAAATATATTAGTCACGTATTGTTCTTATAATTTGTATATTTGTATATTTAAGTTTAGCAAATTGAAAGACTCTGGTAATACTTCAGATGAATTTTATTATTCAATCACCCACCCCTCAGTTCTTCCCCTAAATCAAGGGATAATAAAAACATTGAAAATGAGTTTTTTGTTTTAGTGATGCTTTTATTCGTGTTCAGTGACAACAAAAACCTTTTATGTATATTTTCATTAATTTTCATTTTTCCACACCCTCACCCCTAAAATAGGGATAAAAATATTTTCATTAATTTTTCCATAACTTGTTTCAATCGAGCATTGATTTCACCATAATGTGTCTTAATTTCACTGTATTTATCGAAGATATAAGATTTTTGAACGAAGAAAATCGATTTTCACTTTTTTCAGTTATTCACCCTTCATTTCCACCCCCAAAATATGGGTTGATGACATTCGCAATAATTTTCCCTAAATCTGCATCAAATAAGCTTTAATTTAAAGAAAAACGTAAAACGATTCGTTAATTCTTCTTTGAGATATTTGATTTTAACATAAAAAATGCCGTTTGACCCGTAGTGCGTCGGTGGACAAAATTTTGAACAGTTGTTGTAACATCAGATATGTTAAATTATTTTATTATTTAAAACCACAAATTAATTTTATTAATTAATAATAACAAATAGATGCTATAAAATCTATTCATTTCTTTCATTGTTTTTGTCCGTTTTTATCAACTTTTCCGCCATGCTGGTCGCATTGTGCGAGGTTTTACATTACACCAGTTTCCAGTGCCGTGCAGAAGTGTATTTTTAAATCATTTTCGAATTGCCCTTTTTGATTTTTTCTTTACAAAATTGTATTCGTAAGAGTTTCCTGTACATCCAATATTTCTTTTTTGGATAAGTTCTCAATCACCCTGTATGTTTATAGGGAAAGTATAAACTTTAAAAGTGTAACAAGACTGGGTTTTGTTAAATCTCACAATCGCTTTGAAGATGTGATTGTTTTCAGCAGAGAGAAGAAAGTAACTTTTTACTGCTTTTAGACATTGTACGAGTATTTTATAATATCCGTATTCCAGTCTATTCTATAACACGGTTGAGTACGTTAAAAATACATTTTCTTAATTAACGCAGTGGCCAAAACGGGACTTAACTAAATTTTCTTAAGGGGTGCTATTAATGTTCCCAAACATAATTTCCCATTTTATACTTCCTCTGTCAGCAAATTCCACTTAATGCACGTAGAGGAATGCCTATTCAAAAATTGTATAATAAATACCCTCACTCTGCTATCTAAACTTCAACAATTCATTTCTACATAAACTTTTCCAGCAGCCTCATTCAATACTTACAAATTACTTTATTTCGTTTTTATTCAAGATCCTCTCTTAGCCTCCCGTCTCTTTCTTTCCACCGGGCGAATTCAAAGCCGTCCGATTTGTCCTTTGAATAGGTGAAGACCTCCTGCGGCGAGGATCACTAGGATGTTTTGACAATTTAACTGCGATACGGAAGTTGCTGTTTCGATTATTGTCAACACCCCTGCGTCCAGCTGTGACGTAATGATTATTTCTACTGCTGGACCATTCTCGGTTTCGAAGTGACCGTTAGTAACAATGTAGCACATCGCGATTTGAAATAATGTTTATTACTACCAGCTCAATGAGGTTGTCACGAAGGCGTTTGAAATATATGTGTCGCACCACTTGTGAAACGTACTAAATGGATTTTAAGGAGATATTGTCAAAGACGAATAAAAGTTTGGATTGTGTTACGTACATTGAGCTTCTGTCATTGAAATAATTTCATCAATAATGCAAGTGCAAAACGGGTTTTATATTTATCTTTTTGATCAAATAAATAATTCAAGAAATAGTCGCAATTTGTTATGTTTGTGACATTTTTATATATGTTGCAATAAGTTGCCCAATTTATTGGCCAAATTTAAGACTAATATTATTTTAAAAGTCAATAGTGCACTGTAAAAAAATTTCACTCAAATTCACTCAATTTTACTCAATAATGTATGAATTTCTGCCCACGCGCCCGATTGACTGAAATTTTCATTCTACTAGTATGAGTACATCTAAAATTTTATGAGTGAAATTATTGCAACAAAAGTGAGTGAATTTTACTCAAAACCGAGTTTCTGCGAGTTTCAAGTGAGTGACTTTTGAGTATGTAAAACCAATTAAGAGTTAACTTTTTCTCTAATATGATTTAAATTTAACTATTATTGAGTAAGTTTGTACTACAAAAATTCCCCCGGGGGGCGGCGCTCCAGAGTCCCCCCGTACCAGCCGCCCCTGCTTCCATTTCAATAATATCTTGATGGTTTTGCACCACTTCTCTTTATATTTAAATTTAAATATCATTGTATTAAAGTCATCGACTAATAAACTGCCATAGTTCTACCCAGATCTGTTTTAGAGACAATATTTTAGGTCTCGATTAAAGGAATTGGTTAACTGATCAGACGAATAGATTGGCATAACATATATTGCACGTTACAGGTACGTAAGAAAGTATAGGTAACAATTTAACTTTCCGTTTATTTAAACAAATATTAATCGAGACTCAATATGTCCCAATGTGTTAAATTATTGTAATAAAACCATTGCATTTAAACATAATTTTCACCAAAATAACTGGCTTGACGGGTACTTCTCCAGCACTATACGCCATACACCACACGTCGAGATGACTTAATGGAGACGATGGGAATAGACAAAGACAACGCACAATAACCACAGAATGGGATGGGGTTGAAGTTAGCGAATACCAATATGACTTGACCAATTTCCTGATCCATTTATTGAAACGAAAACTGGAAAATATATCTTATAAATATTGGACAATGATACTGCCTCGGTTTTCGAAACAAAGTTTATGTTTTAAGTTCATTTTGAACACCAATTAAATGGGTAGAGTAAATTTGAATTATACATTGGCTTATTTACCTTTTTTTTGTCTCAAAAATAGCTCCTTATTTTCTTATCAACTGTGATTTCTGCATTGTAATCCCGAAATGACCAGCCCTTTAGAATAACGTTTCATATATGGTTCAAAATAACTATGAATTTTCGATGTAAGATTGACATTTTTCTTTCATTCTGAATATATTAACGTTAGATCTACATCATTTTCTTACTTCTGCAAAGAAAATGCAAACACCTCAGGCTCCAACGTTTTATATATTTATAGAAATGACTTCAAATCATTTTTTTTAATTTCGAGAACTGAATTATCAACAGCACGTATTACATCGTGTAGTTTTCAAAAGGGCTAGTGTCAACGTTTATAAAATAGTAAATTAAGAAAATAATATGTTTGATTTCACAAACGCAAATGATATTAAATTGCTTTAAATATTTCTCATACTTTTAACTTTTAAGTGTGTCAAATATTTTATTTGTTAATACTACACAGTATCAGTTGCCATAAAACATTGCCTTATGCGTACTGACAGAGAGTGACCTACTAATCTATAGTTACCATTATCACTAATAATTATAGTATATTCATTAAGATTTAACTGAATCAGTCTAACAATTTCGGATAGATATACTTTGCATATGAAAGACAGTAGAACAGCAGCAACAACAGTACGTCTGCCATTTGTACATTCGCAGCAATTCGGTAAAACTGCTTATTATCTAATCGCATTAGGATTTTCTGTTTATGTACCCCGATCTAACTCTTTCCTTGCATAGAGCACTGTAAAAAATCGGTGTGAATAAAAGCAATAAATGTTTGGAGTGAATCCATTGAGTAAAATTATTGAGTACACTTTCACTCAATATTGGGCATTTTACTCATTTGTGATTATATTTAAACTAAAATTGAGTACTTACTCTAATATAGGTAGTCCTTAAATAAATTTAATGCACTTGTACCTAAATCAGAATAAATGTCCTCATAACTGAGTGAGTTTAAATGTATAGTAATTTGAATGGCGCCGTGAAGATGGCACCACTTACATATTGCTTCTGTAATCTCGACCACAGTTGATAGGGGCACGTTAGATGCTCCAGAAAAGCGTGATCGCCAGGAGAACAGGCCTTAGCCGGCGGCGGCGGGACTCAGCCCTCGCGAAATTAATTAATTTCAACACTGTATATCCTAATTAATCATTTATGACTGATTTATTTTTGCACTTAATATTTAGTTAATTAAAAACCAAGTCTGAGTAAAAAATGACTATAATAATTAAATTTAAATCATATAAGAGAAAAAGTCAACTCTAGATGGGTTTTATATACACAGAATAGAGTGAAAAGTCGCTCAATTGATGGCTAGCAGTAACTCGGATTTAAGTAAAACTCACTCAGTTCTGATGCAATAGTTTCACTCATTTGTACTCATACTATTAGAGTGAAAATTTCACTCAATCAGGTGTGGACAGAAAATGAGTAAAATTGAGTGAAACTTTTTTACAGTGTATGAGATTTTTCACGCAAGATATCTATAATATCTATATGCATTTAGTTACTTTCATTTAACATTTCAGTCAAAGAGGACGTATACTGTATTCTTGAGTCCTATGAAAACAGTCGACTAAAAAGTAGTTGATGTAGTAGTTAAACAGAATAGAGTAGGACCACAATAGAGTATCGTTGTTCTTGAGCATTAATAACAGTCAAAATTTCTCCGCTTTCCTTTCATTTCATGTATGCCACTATTTTATCTGAAATTTCTTTGTCCGAATTCAATGTTGTTCAAACCATTTATATTTTGCCTACTTAGGTTGAAATATTATAGTGGTCAGGAAATACTATTTTACCAGCTGTTATGAATGAATTCTTTAGATTTTTCTGATCTAAGAAAAAAAGAGTTATGGATACTTTTTGCAGGAGCATACACGTTATCTTCGTGATGAGTTAAATGAAAACATCTTTAGATTGATTTCTTGCGAAGGGAACCTTCTGGACTCAATATATTACGCAGTTTCAACCAGTTCATATTCCCAATGGATATACTGACTGGCATTACATATTAAAGATTTTAATTCATGCAGGTCTGACAGTGACGTTAAAATTGTTTGTTTTTTTACCAGTTTATTAGAAAATAACACTTTTTTGAACAATTGACTTATGCTCAAGGAAAACTAAAAATAACTATCTGAATTTTCGATATAAAATTGACATTTTTCTTACATTCTGAATATACTAACGCTCACTACTGCTTACTAAAGCTTGCTGCTGCAAAGACTGTCAACGTTTATAAAATACTAAATTAAGAAAATAACATTTAATAAAAAATTCGTAAATCAATGGTTTATAAATTATGTCAATGATTTTCTTGTTTCCGTATTCTCAAGAAAATATTTTTGAACGGTCATTGGCAAATTTTAGTAGTCAGTTTTACATAGATTAGAAGATCTTTTGTTTCATGGAACATTTTTTATTTTTTATATTGTCCTTGGAAAAATGTATACCTACAATTAAATAAATTACAGAAAATAATGTACGAATCTCATGAATTAAAACAAATTCAAAATTGAAGTATTTATTGAAATTTCAAGGTCAGTCTTAAAAGAACTTCACAACATAAATAGATTTTGCACTCTGTATCACAATCTTTGAGTATTTACAATATTTACATATGTACAGTATGTCAAAATTAGGCCGAACTTGTACAAAACAGATATCGCGATAATACAATTAGCTTAATAACCGAACATGGGCACGAAGGGGTAACTGCTCGGCGATGCGGCCCACGCGTCGAAGGGCATCATGACTGGCACGGCGTACAATCCTCTGGGCTGAAAATGGGTCCTCGAATGTTTTTTTAGATGATCCTTGCGGCCAAAACGCTTGCCACAGTGCGTGCAGGGGAATGGACGGAGGCCGGAGTGAATTCTTTTATGGCGGGTCAGTTCCTCGTTTCTCGTGAATGTTTTGCCACAGTCCTTCTCGTCGCATTTGAATGGCCTCTCACCTGAAATGAATAAAAAAAGGTGGTGAGTGCTGTTTCATTTAAAAAATCTTCATAAAATGTTAAACATGTATTCCCTGATTTTTTATTTTCGTATCGCGAATTTACATTACAGCGAGTAACCGCTACTATTGGCTGTTATTGGTACTGCTAAATTAGCGACATAAATAAGACGTCTCATAAGTTCCAATGCAAATGTAATAAAATGTCTTAATTATGAATCCTTTAGTAACAAGTCCCTCCTCAATTTAAAGTTATTTAAGAGAATTCTAATGAAGAGTGTAATTCCAAAAGTTAATTTTCTGAATTGTGATAATCATTTTGTGTGAATTTTCAAGAATGGCATACTTTCGGCGATTGAGTGCAGAAACTGTTTGTGTAACTTAACAAATTGTTTCTAGAACTGATGATCCACTTTTGAATGAGGATGATCATCATCCTGCACTCATAGTCACATCTACACTTCCATCTACCAATGATAATGCGTTTCCGCTTGAAAATAAGCACATTTTAAATTACAAAAAGTGTAATTTTAATTTATTATATATACCAGGAAATTATTAATTCTGATTGGTCATATCTAGCCAATGTTAGAAGTGTAGATGATATGCTAAACGAATTTTATAATATACTGAATTTATTGTTACACAAATACGTACCTCTAAAAAAGGAATTTTATGGACATTATCCGGTTTGGTTTAGCGGCAAAATTATTAATAAAATTAAATTAAAACCAGACTTTGGCGTAAATATAAATCTACAAATAACATTGACGATTACAGCAGATTTAGAGAAATAAGAACTGAGTTAAATCTTGCATTAGTTTAGCATTTAGATTATCAAAATTCAATAATTAATGATCTGTCCTCTAATCCTAAAAGATTTTGGTCCCATATTAATTCAAGATCTAATTCTACCTCTATTCCATCTTTTATGAATTATAATAGTATTGAATTAAATAATCCTTCTGATATTGTCAATGCTTTTGCCAATTATTTTTCTGATTCTTTTTTACCTAGTCACAATGTTAATAGTTGTTCGCCCACATTGCCCTCTGTTGGCTCTAATACTCTTTGTGTTTTTGAGGTTACCGAAGATGACATAATAAATGCAATTAAGAGAATGAAGGGTAATTTTACAATGGGGCCTGATTTAATTCCTGCATTTTTAATAAAAGACTGTAAAACAATTTTTGCAAAACCTTTAAAAATCATATTTAATTCTATAATTAAGTATAAAGAATATCCACAAGTATGGAAAGAGTCGCGAATATGCCCCGTTTATAAAAAAGGGACTAAAAACGACATAACTAATTATCGGCCCATAGCTATTATAAGTAACTTTTCAAAAATTCTAGAAATTATCTTACACAATCGACTTTATTTTCATATTGAAAAATCTATATCTCCGTACCAACATGGATTTATGAGTGGTCGTTCAACTACCTCAAATCTAGTTGAGAAAACCCAATTTATTGCTGAAGCTTTGGATGCAGGAAGTCAGGTTGATGTTGTGTATACCGACTTTTCTAAAGCTTTCGATCGGCTTGATCACAATTTATTAACTTTGAAATTGGAGTCTTATGGTATATCTCCTGCTCTATTAACTCTGTTTAAATCCTATTTTAGTAATAGGTACCAATTTGTGCAGTATCGAGGCTTTCAATCATGTAAATTCCATCAATCTTCAGGAGTTCCGCAAGGGTCAATTCTGGGACCACTGTTATTTATTATTTTTATTAATGACTTAACTGAATGCCTCGATGTCAACTATTTACTCTATGCGGACGACCTGAAGTTATTCTTGGAAGTTAAATCATCTACTGACTGTACTACATTACAAGATAATCTTGACAGATTACACAATTGGTGTTCATGTAATAATCTACCTCTGAATGTAAGTAAATGTAAATTTATGACTTACAGTCGACGCAAAACTAATCTAGATTTTGATTATAAAATTGGTGAATCTTTTTTAAATAGAGTTACGCAATTTACTGACCTTGGTGTTACTTTCGATACCAGATTATCGTTTGACGACCACATTAGTTTAGTAACCAAATCTGCTTATAAGAATTTAGGCTTTATTTTGCGTAATTCTAAGGACTTTCAGAACGTAAAGATTCTAAATATATTGTATGCAGCATTTGTGCGTTGCAAACTTGAATATGCATCGGTTGTTTGGAGTCCCATTTATAATATCTATAATATTCATTTAGAGAAAGTACAACGGAGATTTTTAAAGACTATTCATTTTATTAGTTATGGATTTTATCCTCCTCGTGGTACACCTCAAGATTTATTGCTTTCTTGTTTTAATTTTAATAGTCTCTGTCGTAGGCGAATTATGTTTTCAATTATATTCCTTTTTAAAATCATAAATAACACGTTAAATGCAGACTCGTTAGTCTCAAGGATTTTATATCATGTTCCTAGACTTAATTCTAGATTTCACTCCGTTTTACAATTACCCACACCTCGTACCAACTTACTAATAGCATCTCCCCTATATCAAATGATTTCCAATTACCAGAAGTATGAAGATCGACTTGATATATTTTTTCATTGTATGAATGACATAAAAAAATTGTTTGTCTAGTAAATGTAATCCTTATCTTGTATATGTTAGTTAGCTTATTTGTTTTATTTGTCTGTTATTGTTTATCCTTAAGTTCTTTGTCTGGATTTTATATTTTGATTGCTCTATGTTATGTAATATTTATATCTTTATATTTAATGTTAGTTTGTCTTTTTCTTTTAAAATTTAGTTAAGGTTTTCTGTTTTACCTTATCCTATAATTGGGACTTTGTCCCATTGGATATTGTAACTTCTAAATAAATAAATAAATTACTGAAAATCAGAAATATCAGTTTTTGTACTGCTGTCTGGTTTCGATTACATTTTAGCTCGCAAAGTGCTTTGTTACTGACATTGATCGGAAAGTAGGTGAAAGCGTGGTAAAGTGACATAAGATCTCAGTAAAGTAACTTAGGAGCTCTTACAAAGTAGCTATATTTAACAATTATCTATCAGCAGAAGTTTTTAACGTTTTTAGGCTTATATTTTTTCTTAAGTCGTTTAAAGATGAATAGCGATGAAATTGACGAAGAAAGTATTCTATATTAAAAAAGCGGCTTCTGAATTATTACCAATAAATTCCAGGAAAAGGTTTGAAAAAACATATAAATCGAAGAATGGAGCGAAAAGGAAATAGTAATGATATTAAATGAAGATGTTCTGTGAGCCTATTTTGTTGAAAAAAATACACTAATGTTAAGTCATCAAGAATATGAAGTCTATATTTAATGCTTGAAAGAATGTTTAATACCCAACAAGAATATTCATATTAGAAAATTTTCAAAATTGATACCTTTTCAAAGACAAAAACTATGAGATATAAAGCAAAGAAGTAAAAAGTTTTTAGTAGACAAGAAGTAAACAAAATTTGAGCATAGCTCATGAATATCTTGCTATTTCGATCATTTTTAGTGGTCGCAATTTTGACAATTTAATTCTGGCTCTGGTGGTTCTCACCATGATGAATTAGCAAGAAAATACCGTAGACTATGAGGAAGATAAGAATGATATGCTAATACTAAAAATTCCTAATACAAAAATAATTTGCTTAGAATTAAGTATAAAAAATATTCCGTAAATTTATTACTCGACCTATTGGAATGCATTCTATAGGAAGTGTTTCTTGCAGGGTAGCTAAATATATAAAATTATTTTATCCAACAGAATTTACCGGTCACAGTCAGCGCAGGACTTCAATCACATTACCGATAAATGGATGTGGAAATTTAGCAAGATTGAAGCGTCACGAGGGATGGAAGTTTTCTACCGAGGCAGAAGTTAATGTAGAAAATAAACAAAACCGATCTGAAGTTTCCAGAATAGAACGCAATATTATTAACACAAACGTTATGAGCCGAACATCAACATTTAATAATTGCACTTTTGATATAAAATTATGACTATAAATTATTATGTTGTAGTTCTGTTATTGTCAAATTATTAGCGGTAGCACAAAAAATATTATATGCATCACACACGGATAATGTTTTTACACGACTCTCATTCTTTTCAATGTTTAGCCTTCGACGTAGCTCTGAAACCTGCAAAGTATACACTTTCTACTCTTGACACGTGAATATGTATTATTGCAACGATCTCCTCAACTACATTGCTGTCCATTCTCAACTAAACGGATTACAGTTGTCACTTGGTAAGTTGGTAAGTTTTGTGGTCATTTTGAGATTTTAGCAGTGAAAATGATGTAAACCTCTTAAAGTTTCCGTAAGTTTTACATTCTCTAAGTTGCCATATTCAGAACCAGTCCTATTAATGAAAAGGAAATTGAGGATTTCAAAAAATGTGGTTAGGATCATATCACTTCCTGGGAAACTATTATAGCTGCTGTTGAAGAAATCTAAATCTTACTTACTTTATAAGAATATACATAGTATTTCATATTTATGAGTAAAAATGTGCGAATAATATGTCGCTTTCTTAGACTGATGATTCATTAAATGGGAAAAAGGGATGTAAGTCCAAGGTAATTAATTAATTAATATAATTGGTTGTAGGGTGTTTGCAGATAAACTACTAGAACTTTATAGACGTTGTCTTGCCTTCTTTCCTTTCCGAAATTGATTATTTTAGACTTGCCCCAATTTTTCACTTATGGATTCTATTATAATATTTATGTATTGACATTATTTTATAAATATTTTTTGTTTTTATAACATTTTATGCAGAATTTCTTATATGTAAACATCCCAACTGCATCAAAGCTTAGGCTGGGTGCACATGAACGTATATGACAACATAATATCCGCAAGCAATAATATACGCTGGATTTGATAACACACGCAGATATTAATCCTTAGTTTTGTCCTTAAAGTCAATAGAGTTATGAATGTAGGACCCTTAGCAATGGCGTGCGCCTTTATAATGAAAGACGTACAATCAAAGAAAATAAAATTTCGTAAAAGAACATGCCATCATCTATGGTCAAAAGAATAATTTACAAATGGTAAATTTTTGCACAATCTATTTCAAGACCTAAAATTGCAACCGGACGCGCATTCAGACAATGCATTAGCTAATTGTACAGAGTGAAACTACTAGATATTAACATGAACAAAGAACGGCGTGGTCGATTATAATTATTACAAAACTTTTAATTTTTATTTTTGAAAACCTTGTTTCAATGTAATATAATTTAGGTAAATTCATCAAAGTAACCCTATTAAAATAAACTTATCAACGCGAGTTACATTAGCTATCTCTTTACTATGGTACACTGTAAAGAAATCGGTTTGAGTGAAAGCAAAAGGGTAATTGAGTGAAATGATTGAGTACATTTTCAATCAATATTGGGCATTTTGATAATTTTACATTTGTAATATTTGAACTAGAATTGATAGTTTCACTCATAAAATTTTAGTTGTACTACTCGTAATACTAATAGAGGAAAATTTCACTCAATCGGGTGTGGACAAAAATTGATACTTACATTATTTAGTGAAAATGAGTCCAATTTTTTTACAGCGTATAATGCCATAGAACTCTGTACAAAAACAAATTATAGGAATTGAAGTAAGTATATTAATTGAAAAATCTATTAGAATCAGAATCAGTTATTTTGACTCCAGAAAATGTCTGGTTTCGATTACAATTTAGCTCGCAAAGTGCTTTGTTACTGACATTGATCGGAAAGTAGGTGAAAGCGTGGTAAAGTGACATAAGATCTCAGTAAAGTAACTTAGGAGCTCTTACAAAGTAGCTATATTTAACAATTATCTATCAGCAGAAGTTTTTAACGTTTTTAGGCTTATATTTTTTCTTAAGCCGTTTAAAGATGAATAGCGATGAAATTGACGAAGAAAGTATTCTATATTAAAAAAGCGGCTTCTGAATTATTACCAATAAATTCCAGGAAAAGGTTTGAAAAAACATATAAATCGAAGAATGGAGCGAAAAGGAAATAGTAATGATATTAAATGAAGATGTTCTGTGAGCCTATTTTGTTGAAAAAAATACACTAATGTTAAGTCATCAAGAATATGAATATTTATTTAATTTATATTTAATGCTTGAAAGAATGTTTAATACCCAACAAGAATATTCATATTAGAAAATTTTCAAAATTGATACCTTTTCAAAGACAAAAACTATGAGATATAAAGCAAAGAAGTAAAAAGTTTTTAGTAGACAAGAAGTAAACAAAATTTGAGCATAGCTCATGAATATCTTGCTATTTCGATCATTTTTAGTGGTCGCAATTTTGACAATTTAATTCTGGCTCTGGTGGTTCTCACCATGATGAATTAGCAAGAAAATACCGTAGACGATGAGGAAGATAAGAATGATATGCTAATACTAAAAATTCCTAATACAAAAATAATTTGCTTAGAATTAAGTATAAAAAATATTCCGTAAATTTATTACTCGACCTATTGGAATGCATTCTATAGGAAGTGTTTCTTGCAGGGTAGCTAAATATATAAAATTATTTTATCCAACAGAATTTACCGGTCACAGTCATCGCAGGACTTCAATCACATTACCGATAAATGGATGTGGAAATTTAGCAAGATTGAAGCGTCACGAGGGATGGAAGTTTTCTACCGAGGCAGAAGGTCATATCGGAAATTCTATTCAGAATAAACACAGAAAATAAAATTGTTAATGTAGAAAATAAACAAAACCGATCTGAAGTTTCCAGAATAGAACGCAATATTATTAACACAAACGTTATGAGCCGAACATCAACATTTAATAATTGCACTTTTGATATAAAATTATGACTATAAATTATTATGTTGTAGTTCTGTTATTGTCAAATTATTAGCGGTAGCACAAAAAATATTATATGCGTCACACACGGATAATGTTTTTACACGACTCTCATGCTTTTCAATGTTTAGCCTTCGACGTAGCTCTGAAACCTGCAAAGTATACACTTTCTACTCTGGACACGTAAATATGTATTATTGCAACGATCTCCTCAACTACATTGCTGTCCATTCTCAACTAAACGGATTACAGTTGTCACTTGGTAAGTTGGTAAGTTTTGTGGTCATTTTGAGATTTTAGCAGTGAAAATGATGTAAACCTCTTAAAGTTTCCGTAAGTTTTACATTCTCTAAGTTGCCATATTCAGAACCAGTCCTATTAATGAAAAGGAAATTGAGGATTTCAAAAAATGTGGTTAGGATCATATCACTTCCTGGGAAACTATTATAGCTGCCGTTGAAGAAATCTAAATCTTTTACTTTATAAGAATATACATAGTATTTCATATTTATGAGTAAAAATGTGCGAATAATATGTCGCTTTCTTAGACTGATGATTCATTAAATGGGAAAAAGGGATGTAAGTCCAAGGTAATTAATTAATTAATATAATTGGTTGTAGGGTGTTTGCAGATAAACTACTAGAACTTTATAGACGTTGTCTTGCCTTCTTTCCTTTCCGAAATTGATTATTTTAGACTTGCCCCAATTTTTCACTTATGGATTCTATTATAATATTTATGTATTGACATTATTTTATAAATATTTTTTGTTTTTATAACATTTTATGCAGAATTTCTTATATGTAAACATCCCAACTGCATCAAAGCTTAGGCTGGGTGCACATGAACGTATATGACAACATAATATCCGCAAGCAATAATATACGCTGGATTTGATAACACACGCAGATATTAATCCTTAGTTTTGTCCTTAAAGTCAATAGAGTTATGAATGTAGGACCCTTAGCAATGGCGTGCGCCTTTATAATGAAAGAAGTACAATCAAAGAAAATAAAATTTCGTAAAAGAACATGCCATCATCTATGGTCAAAAGAATAATTTACAAATGGTAAATTTTTGCACAATCTATTTCAAGACCTAAAATTGCAACCGGACGCGCATTCAGACAATGCATTAGCTAATTGTACAGAGTGAAACTACTAGATATTAACATGAACAAAGAACGGCGTGGTCGATTATAATTATTACAAAATTTTTAATTTTTATTTTTGAAAACCTTGTTTCAATGTAATATAATTTAGGTAAATTCATCAAAGTAACCCTATTAAAATAAACTTATCAACGCGAGTTACATTAGCTATCTCTTTACTATGGTACACTGTAAAGAAATCGGTTTGAGTGAAAGCAAAAGGGTAATTGAGTGAAATTATTGAGTACATTTTCAATCAATATTGGGCATTTTGATAATTTTACATATTTTTTTGTAATATTTGAACTAGAATTGATAGTTTCACTCATAAAATTTTAGTTGTACTACTCGTAATACTACTAGAGGAAAATTTCACTCAATCGGGTGTGGACAAAAATTGATACATTATTTAGTGAAAATGAGTCCATTTTTTTTACAGCGTATAATGCCATAGAACTCTGTACAAAAACAAATTATAGGAATTGAAGTATATAGTAAGTATATTAATTAAAAAATCTATTAGAATCAGAATCAGTCATTTTGACCAACAATGTGGTGAACATGCAAGTTTGAAATTTAAAAGATAAAATACTATCTACCATCATTCTAGGAGTTGGTGAAAACATTTTAATTGTTTTCAGTGTGGTAAAATATTCATTAATGTTGTTTTACGTTATTAAATAACACAACAAAATTTTTCAGACGATGCTTCCAAAATGTTTTTTGTAATGACCTCTGCTGAATATCGTAATAGACGTCAATGTATGTTTAGGATTATCGATTTGTTGAGTGGTTGTTTTATACTATAGTCATATTAGTTTATGAGTACAAACTTCGGAGAGTTATTTAAAAGTCAACAATAAAATTATTATTTATGGATAAAGAAATAACTATGTAGCAAAATTTGTTCAGTTTTATTAGCGTGTATGTATACTAAAAACTACTTAGACTTAGATTGAACCTAAGATATGACAATGCAACTAAATATACCTTAATTCAAGGTTGCTTCATTTGCAAGTTACCGTGTTTAAATTTTGAAAAACATTACAAATATCAAAATATCTCAGAAGAATGTAAATTGGGCTGGTGGCATATATATAAACAATTAAAGGTTAAAATTACTTAATTGGTATACAATTATGCCAACCAGTGACGGGGATATAGGAGATACTCTCGCTAAGCATCCAAGTTCATTTGGCACACAATTATAATCCAAAAAAAACTTTGCATCTTTAAGATGATCCATTTTCAAGTTATTATTTTTTTAGCCTAAGATATACTTATCATATAATTCAAGAAGTCGAAAGTAATTTTAATATGTTTATTTCACAAAAAGACATAAGTATAAAAATTATAATTTTAAATTATGGATAATTCAGTGACATACAAAATTATTGCACTTAGGTATCCCTCAGAAAAATTCTACGCGAATAATGTATTCTTAAAGATTATACTTATTGTATTTAAAATTGTATCTGCAACAAAAAAATCTGTATACGCAATACAAACAATTTGTATTATATTATTACATTTTCTATTTATTCAAGGATGTAGTACATTTATTTTAGACCAAGTACAAAATTGTAGCTCGATTACTTCATTCTTTGAAATATATAATAAATAAAAATGAACTCTTATATTTTTCAAAATACTCAGTGGCGCTGAAATCTGAGATTCACTGGTTAATACGACTGTATAAAATTCAGTGAATTGTTATCTCTTCATTGTTGACATGACAAGTTTTAGGAACGTAGGTGAAACATCTTTCCAGATACTGACATATGTGTATTGCATTTCAAAAATGTAAACACCCTCTAACTTGCGAATAAAATAATTTTGGCTATGGTACATTTGGTCCAATTATCATATTTTGACCTCAAGTTAGCATTTATGCTCACTCATCTAAATACACCCTATATAGAAATTGGTAACGCATTATTACTCAGAGACGTAAATTATCTCGCGTATCAGTAGAATTCGTTAGATAGAATAAAATGAAAACGACTCTCTGCAGAGATCAGCACCACACTGCTAATATTAATTACTGGACTTACCAGTATGTATCCTAATATGTCCCTTCAATTGTCCGTTATTAGAAAATCCAACATCACAATGAGGACACTTGTACTTCTTCGGCCTCTGTTTCCTCGACGCCAAAATTTTTGCTTGATGTTCTTGATTTAAGACCCTCGCGTATTCTTCCAGCGCGATTCCTTGCACCATTGATTCCATAAAAAGAGGATCGTTCGGGGTAAGCCCTAGAGATTGCGCTATATTTGCTTGGATCATATCTGGATAAATGCTGTACGCCTCCAACGAATAGTCCACAGGATGTGGAGGTAGAACAGTACCTCGATTTTTGGTGTCAGGTGGCAGTTTCTCTAGCTTCTTTATCGGTCTGAATCCTGTTTTCATTTCAGTTGTCTTTTCATTAGATTTTTTCTCGGGAATGACCTTAATATTTTGTTTTTCATCGTCGCTAGTAGTTGTAGAAACTGTACTGTCCTGCGATATATCTTGAGAACAATTAATGCTGTCCCAAGGTCTGAAAATTCGGCTGCACTTATTCTCAATGGGCTTCAGATCGTGGGAGTACATGGTATTATTAAAGTGCATTGTGCAAAAAAACGTCACCTAACCACTTAAGCCTGCTTGATAACTAAACAAGTTTAAAATCAACAAGGGTATATACCCTTCGGATTGAAAATGGGCAGTCCTAAAGTTAAGTGGGGATAACTACTGTAACAATAACAACCCTCTTTTATTTTGTATTCAATGAATGAAATAGATATTTCGCAGGACTTTCGACCTAACGTCAAAGCCATTGTTGTAGGGCGGTTTGAAGGGTAGCCTTACCGCCGAGGGGATTTATAGGATATTTGTAAACGTTACCATTTTTTCACGGTTGTCTTTTTAATGCGCCCCATTTGTGGTTGAATTACAACTAAATCCTCTTAACAACTGGATTTGTGTCCCAGGTAAGTGCTGGGTTATCTTTAGAGCAATTACAATTTTATTTAATTCCCATTGATACTAATCCTTTTCAAACGATATATTTCAGCGATCTCATATTATTATGGCCAGGTATTAACGCTTTCAATATTGATCCCCAATAAGCGAAAGGCAAATAAGAATTTTTGATTTAATTGCACATTCGAATTATTGGTATAGTTACACTGTAGCACCAAGGGAAGAAAATATTGTATATAGTATTATGTAATTTGACATAAAATTTGACATAAAAGGGTTGTAGAATTTCAAATGAGACATATTTTAAAGTAATCAGAGACCTATGAAGCACGATTTAAAATAATGTAGTGGTTGAACCAAAATTAAGCAAATATTAAAATTATTATCAAAGACCCAGTGTGGTATTTATGTTGACAGAAAAAGGGGTGATTCTTCAATTAATTCTAAAGGAAAAATTACAGGGTGTTAAATAAAAAAATTACCTGCCTATACAGGTGTTAAAAAAAGAGTGTAAAATATTTCAGGAGGTAATAGTATGAACCAAAATAAGCAGAAAAGTCTGAATAAACACGGGTCCGCAAAGTAACGGTTGCGGAGATATGGACCACTATTCGTTTTTCAAACATTTTATTTTATTAGGAATAAACCGACAAAGGAAGCTTTTAACAAACAAAAAACAAAGTTACAGAAGATGTTCAAAGTGCCCTCCGTCCATTTCCAAGCAGGCACGACATCTTCGTCTCAACGATATTCGAACTCTTTCGAAAACACCCTCCTTGGTTTGGATTTCTTGACACTTTTGATTAATCCGTAGCTGCAGCTCTTCCAGGCTATTTACAGGAGTACCATACACTAATGTCTTCAAATATCCCCAAACAAAGAAATCTAGAGGGTTCAGATCAGGCGATCTTGGAGGCCATAAAACAGGTCCGGCCCTTCCTACCCATCTATGTGGAAAAGTTTGGTGTAAATGCTCTCTAACGGCCATGGAAAAATGAGCTGGAGCACCATCATGCTGGAACCACATTTGTTGCCTCTGATTCAAAGGAATGTCTTCCAAAAACTCATACAGTGTGTTCTGCAGAAAGTTGAGGTAAGCAGCGCCTGTTAATCGGTTTGGTAAAACAACAGGACCTAGAAACCTGTCACCTACAATACCCATCCAAATGTTTAATGAAAAACGTGCCTGATGTCCAGATTCTATTAGAGCATGAGGATTTTCGTCGGCCCAAATATGCGTATTGTGAAAATTAAACACTCCATTTCTTGTGAACCCGGCCTCATCAGTAAAAAGAATGTTTGCAAGAAAACGAGGGTCTTCAGCATCATGACGTAGAAACCAGCGGCAAAAAACCAAACGTGCTTGATGATCATTTATTGGATTTAAGGCCTGTACTCGTTGCACATGGTATGGATAAAGCAGTTGCTCGTGAAGGATTCTCCAAACAAGAGGACCACTAATTCCTACCTCGGCTGATATTCTCCGCACACTCGTACCTGGATTCTGCTCTACCAGTGCTAGAATTTCTTCTTCTGCTCTAGGAGTGGATACCGACCTTGGTCTTCCGGATAAATGGCACTGTTTGCTCAAGGAACCGGTATCACGCAATCTTTGGTGAATTCTTCCAAACATGCGTTGTGAAGGAATCTGGCGATTTGGATAAGCGTCAACATAAAGACGTCGCGCTTCGGTGGCGTTCCCATTAGCACGACCATACATGAAATGCATGTCTGTTAATTCTGCGTTAGAGTAACCAGCCATAGCGAAAGAAAACTTGTGCACTGAGAACAACTGTCAAATACGTACTGTTTATTTCACTAAACATCAACCAACTATTATAAGAAAATCACAACGTTTTAGCAAAATAAAAAACGGGGCTAAAAAACATAAAATATTCCATATCTCCGCAACCGTTGCTTTGCGGACCCATGTTCATTGAGACTTTTCTGCTTATTTTGGTTCATACTATTACCTCCTTAAATATTTTATACTCTTTTTTTAACACCCTGTATAATAGGAATTAGAAGAATTGATTTATTGAAATTTGGTATAATTCCTAGAAATCTTCATGTTTGATCTATCAAAAATTTTTTATATAATCATGGGAGCAACTAATGACACCTACGTAATAAATATTTTTTATATCATCATGGGCGCAGCTGATAATGATACGAATAGCGTATTTACTGAGCTAAAAATAATGAGCCCCTGTTTTTTAAGTTTTAAAGGTAAATCCTCACTGTTTCATTAAAACAAAAAATAAAATTTTGACTCTTAAAATACAGTTAGGAGCAGCTATAGATTTATCCGTCTTTTAATGCAGCCTTAAGGTTTTATTAATAAAACCTGACAAAAATCAGTGGCGTACCATTTTTTTCATATAAATACTCTGTTAGATATAGGTAGGTACCATGGCAACATAAAAAATTATTTGATGGGTCTTTCTGACCTATGCTCTCCAGAAATTACTGCAGTGTACTTAATTTCAAAAAACATATTGTTTTTTCCGATGTCTGTTACATAGGCACCTTTCTTTTTCTTTTCTAAAATTTAACACATCACAATTTTTGAATTGAAGAAATATCTCTTTTGATGTAGGAATCTTAGGAAATAATGTATACAGGGTGTTTCAATACATATATTGGAAAATGAAGGGTGTGATTCTTTGGCCCATTCTAATAAAAAATAAGTTGTTATGAACATGGTCCGCTGATGTACCGTTTTCGAAATATAGGGAGTCAAAAAAAAAATATATATTTTTTTCGGTTTCGGTCTTGACGATATCTCAGGAACCGTTTGAGATACGGAACTCAAATTTTGTACATATATTATCATTAATATTAGCTTCTTTTGAGCGCTAATTTAATTTTTATTTATATGACAGTGGCAGAGATTTTAGGATTGCGTGAGGTTCTTTTGAACCTAAATTTTACGACTCTGAGAAAATTGTCATTTTGAAAGCATATTTTAAACCGACAACGTTTTCTACACAAAAAAGGAGCCATCATCAAAAGCTCTAATGCGAATTGTTTTCTAGATAAATGGCGTTTTATGATGGGAAACATGAAAGAAAGTGGGAATATGTTAAAAAAATATTTCAAAACTAAGCAAATAAACAACAAAATCACAACAGTTGTTGAAAATGGCCTCCTCCTCCGGTAATGCAGGCTTTCAACCTACGTCGAGTGAGTCGTAAAAATTAAGGACAAAATATATTCCACCTACATTAAGCTTATCTTTATGTGTCCAATTTTATATAATAAATAATTTACTATATACTTTTTAAAATTTTAATTATAAAAATACTGATATGGGATGAGTTTGTTTCATGTTTACCGGTATTTGTAGTGTGCCAAGTGCTTTCTACTACTTTTGGAGTTGATACAGTATTTTGATGTTTCTTAACTAATTGTGATCGATTAGATATAACAAATACAACCCTTACAAATACATATTGTAAGTATATACTCATTCGTCAACGAGTTAGTCAGAATTCCCGATCAATCATAACATGTCAACTTCACATCTAAACTGTTCCTAGGTATGTATGTATAGGAACTATAAAATACATTTAAAGGTATTGATGCTTTGGTTGCGAAAAAAACGAAAGATTCATAATAATTAAATTGTTTCACTTACTACTTATTTACTGTTCAACATGGACAGTTATGTTTATAGGATAGAGATATTTTTGAAATATTTAGCTCAAATTTGGAATATAGGTTACGCTGTAGGGCTTACGTCATTGGACATGCCAAATGGTAGTTATATTCTACAGAGTGATATTTTTTCGGGGGTCATCCCTCCTTTTCTTCCCCTGAACTTTTGTGCGGCGTGCCGCTGGTACATTCTAAAATCAAAATTGAATTTTATGTTTTATTGAGAAACTTTTTGGTCTCTTATGATTTTTTCGTAAAAGAGAATAATAATAAGTAATGGATAAAATTTAAAAAAATAGCATATTTATGAACCATTTAATTTAGAATAGTTATCGCTTGACATTTTTTCTTATCTGGCACTGTTAATTTTTAGAATTTATTGCGTCATATTTTAAGTATAGACTTTTCGTTTCTGGTGACAAAGACAAAGTGTACTGGCTTTAGAAGAAATTCTCCACGTTTTCGAAAACTGCATTAAGGGAATAACAAACAACTTGATACTGGATTGCAAGAGTGTGAAGAATAATAATTGCCAACACAAATAAAAAAACATTTTCTTAAAGTACATGTTCAAATTCGTGGTCGTTTTGTTCAATGCATAAATGGTTTCTACGACTGCCCTACATTAGCAAATTGATCTGGAATTATTGTCCAGGAAATATTTCGAATTCAATGTATTAATTTTCACGAGTGTCCACTGGCGTAGCATAAACGTTTTTGATGAAACCTCAAACAAAGAAATCGAGAAGTGTGAGATCTTGACAACGCAGTGGCCATGCTTCAAGCCCACCTCTGCCTACCCATCCGGTAATTTGTATTAAGCCAGTCCCTTACACCTTTAAAATAATGTATAGAGCAACTGTCTAATTGAAAATACGTCCTCTTAATTTCAAAGGAAGACCATGCACAACGTCCAATAAATATAAGAACCCAAGGAAAAGCTGTCCATTATTTGGCAGAAAAAATTCCTCGAAACAATTTCTTTCACAATACCTATGTGTTCTCTTTCAACTTTTCGTGAAAGCTGCGAGGACGTATAGCATGGGCTATACGAATTATCGTTCATTACTCCCCTTCGAGTAAAACACGACTAATCTGTTGAGCACAAGTGAAGATCTTCTCCTAATTTGTTAAGGAACTTTCTACTGAGTTATGCAACTGGATGTTAAAAAGTGTTGCATGTATTGAAGATGGAAAGCTCTATAATGATGCCTGTTTAATGTATTCCAGATGGTAGTTTTTGTCACATTTGCCATTTGGCTCCCTCTGCGAGTGCTTAATTTGTCATCTTCATCAAAAACATTTCTGCGTATCATTCCTGATGCCCTCTTGTCTTGGAGTTCAATATTTTTTATTTCTGCCACCTAAATCCTGATTACATAAAGGCTGATGCACACTAATGAACACGCTTGCGATGTGGTACCAACGTTTTGGAAATCTAGCATATTTTCGTACATGTGCTATCGAATTTCTATTGCAATACTCATAATCGAAATGGATATCTGCGTACTCCTCATTTATAAACGGAAAAAGTATTGTTCTGACTGAATATAAAACACCAAAGTACTACGAAACTTTCAACGAAATGACAAGTAACACAAATTGACACACTGAAAGAAATGGGCTTATTAAACTGTTTATCTAGAATAATGTGTACAGCGCATATTAAAACTTTTATGACCAATATACAACTTTTATTAAAAAAAACAATCATCTCCATACTCATTATACAATGAGTTTAACTGAAAGGTGCTTAATACACCTTATGCATCTATGAAATAAAGGTTATAATGAATTACTTATACATTATTAGGTGTTATAGACTTTATGTTCCAATTGTATAGTAGGGAAGATTTGTTGTATAAAGACCAGTATCCGAATTTGTATATAACAATTGTATTAACAGAATTATTCGTTCTTATACTGAATATGTTTCCGTTTTTAACGTGTAAAACGCATCTTATAATGGTTAAGTGATCGTCACCTCTCGGTGCATAATCGGTTATGATCGTTGTTAAGTTATATTCATAGTCTTGTAATAATAATCATATGTCAGACCCGAGAGCGAAGTGCGCCGACTCAATAAGAAACCTGGCTATTCCAGCCGCTGATTTAGGGTTCGCCGCACGAGCTCATCCCTTCTAAGATTTCAGTAGCATGCTATGCATGAAGCAGAACGGTACTCAACTATCTTATACAGTCCACTTTTATTGTCCATACATGTTCAATCATTGTCAAAATAAACACACAAAACCACAACGTCTTTATTATCTTTACTCAAGAAGAGAAAATACAACAATCGTAAAATTTCCGACAGTCCGCTGTGCATCGACTTACACACGTCTAGTTTGATGAAAATGGACAGTATATGCACATGTTTTGTGGGATACATGATCATATCGCGTTGTGTGAAATGGAAAATTATTATGTAAGTATCTAACTGTTTTATGGCTTGTAATTGTTTTGTTTTTTCAAATGTAAATCTTGTCTAAATCTTAAAAATTATTATTTTGTAGGTCCTATTAGAAATCGCTGATGTTAAGTTTTACATAAGATGGAGGAACAGAAGGTTAACGGTGACAAAGAAGAGCATGGGTATAAAGTCAATCAACCAGAGGAAATAAAATTATATGGAAAGAAGCTCAACCTTTCTGGGGATGCTTCATTCTTAAGGTGGAAGAGTTATAGTGCAAATTCTCATGTAATACAAGAAAATACGGGTGCATCGTTGCTAAGAAAATAAACTGGACAGTTTTGGGAGCGATTTGTCATCATTTTTAATGCTTAAAAGTATGTTTTATGTATGTTTACATTAGAACCTTAGCTTGTAATTACAGTTATCCAATAAAATTTCTGAAAACTTAATGACATATGTTTTTAACTCATACAGAGTATACAACAGTTTAATACATTTATTATTATAAAACTTATAACCAGTACTAGATGTTCTAATAACGATATGGAACACTTTAATAACAGTTATTGCTATTATTTCGTAAAGGGTATAAAAAACGTTGTATACTAGTTATACAATAATTTAATAAAGAATAAGGTTTATAGTCACTATACAACTGTGCTAGCAGTACGCGTTTTATATCCAATATTCACCTGTTTAACTGTCACATATAGTATACAATGGTCTTATAATGGCATATAGAATTCTAATAAAGAATAAAGCGCATTTCTTTCAGTGCACATTTATCTGTATTCATCATAGATCTAATATCATATAATATTAGATCTATGGTATTCATCTAATTTCGTTTTCGTTGTTTTGTTTCAAATTATAACAAAAATACCAAGGATCCTGAAATTTTCTGAAAACCAACGGCGGTACGCAACAGTGACAAATACGAAAAAATATCAAAAGACAGTTTTTGTGTTTAGAATTAAATGGTTAATCTAAAAATTACATTCCGTTTAATTTTGTACAGGGCCATACCAGTTTTTTTGCTGAATTATTGTCACTGGTAGAGTTAGAAAATTAATATTTTTACCCTTCATGGTACATTATCCATATACTATGTGAATAAAATTCGGTTTCTTTCAACTTCTGAATAAAAAAATAAAAATTTTCAATAGAACTTCCACGCCTTGTATTTTTTTATTAAGGGTTTCCAGTTACTTATTTATACGACACTTTTTGCTTAAAATTAATTTTTCTATTGCCAGTTATACTTAACATGCTTGAAAACGGGACACCCGGTATATACAAATGTGTTATATTCTTTTAAATAGTGTTTCAATCCAGTTTTATTGTTAAAAGTTATTTCACCGGCGGTTTTTATCGAAACTGTTGAGGCTATGAGTAGAAAAATTAAATTTTCCAGAACATAAACCTTCGTTAAAAATTACCCGATCTCCGAACTGTCCAGTTTTAAGGGAAATAATAGCGCAATTAATATTTCAATTGGATTTATCAAGCAGAACCGAATTACATTCATTGTGATTTACAGCAATCGATCATACGTAATATTGTGTTTCTGAATTTGCGGAAATCACGTAGCATTGTTGGCGAACATCGATATCTACAGAAAGAGGATAAAAATTGAATATTTCAATCTACTCGATCATCTCGTTCTGACGTATGTGCCCCGCCGCACAATGCGTTGGTTCTGTGATACTGATTTTATTATCTCTTCCCGTACTTTTATACGTTCCCGGTACATTTCTCTCTCCAATATTTGTATTTCATTAAATATTTTTATCACCGATCATTTCCATTTTTTACAGATAATAAAAAATGTAGTAAATCTGCTACTTAGAATCAAAATGTGTGTTGTGTTGTATATTTTTGCATATTAATGTGAGTGGAAATCGTCTACAAGAAGTCGTAAAAACTTTGCAAACTATCCTTAGTTTTTACGGTATGAAAATAAAAGTCGCTTCTCTATAGTACGCCGTAACTGTTCATTTTCGAGACATAAAACACTGAAAATTGTGTTTACATATGTAAGTCATGAGAGGGCATTAAAGTTGTCTCTGGAGTTACTCATAAAAACTAAATAAATATAGTGTACAAAAATTCATAGCACGCGAAGTGACAATTATTAGTATCATTACAATGAAACTGTCACTATGAAAGATGCCTACTATGTAAAAATGTTTTAAAAAATGTTACTGTTCTGAGCCATACATAATTTAAAAAATAATTATTTCTGACTAAATTACGCAGACTTCGAAAAAAAGTAGACATTTTTTCTTCAAAAAAGTCTAATTCATTAAAAAATAATATCATTTGCTTGATAATTTAAACGAATAAAAAAAAATCAAAAAATTTCTGTTAAGAGTAGTTACAAAACTATCCTTATTATAACCGATTTTGATGAAACTTATGGTAGTTAAAGACCCTTATGGTATGATTATTATCTGCAATTTTCATTCCTTTATCTTAATCAGAAAGAAAGTTATTATAAAAAGTATCCAAATTATAAGACCCCTTTGGAGGGCCATATCCCAGTAATGGTGCTCCGAAGGACCAATGTTCATAGGAACTTTTTTTACTATTTTTGGCTCTACTTTAATCCCCTTAAATTTTGTACCAACTTTTTCAAACACCCTGTATAATTGACTTCGACTTATATAATAACCATCTAAGTACAAATAAATCAGCTACCTGAAAATATTAAAAAATTGAACCTTTATTTAAGCGTCCCCTTTTTTGAGTTACAATATAGTTAAGTAAATGTATTGAATCATATTTTAAAAGAGTTTTGCAGCGTACCTACCAATCGTTTTCATTACCAATATGTAATTACAATTAAATACGAGGTGTGGCTAAAAAATAACGAAATTGATGCTGTGAAGCTTTTTATTTTTAATTTGGACATACTTAATTATTATCCCCTTCAATATACATACACCCCTCCTCTATCTCTACACCGCTCTAGGAGAATTTTCAATTGGTCAAAACGATACTAACATTTTTTTTTCTGTAAGTTCGTTCATGACACATGCCGCTTTTTTTTTCACAGCTTCAACGGTCTGAAATTTTGTTCTTTTTAATGTAAATTTGACCTTGGGGAACAGATAAGTCACATGAGTACCAAGTCAGGTGAATAAGGCGGCTCGTCTAACCTGGAATGTTATACTTGGCTAGAATAAATGTCTTGACAGACAATGCAGTGTGAGCCGGTGCGTTGTCCTGATGAAGAACCCATTTTTTCATAACTCTGATTTTTCACGGAATTCAGCAAGAACCCCGAATTAATATAGTAACGTTGATTAATAGTTTGGCCTTCAGGAACTCATTGAAGGTACACAATCCCATGGATATCGAAAACAGCAATCATCATTGCTTTGAATTCTGATTTGCTCATTCTGGCTTTTTTAGCTCTCGATTTGGGCTCTTTTAATTCGTGGATTGACGCTTACTTTCTGGATTGTAAGTGAAAAACTAAGATTTATAGCATACTATCACTCTTTCCAAGAAGTTTGAGTCATTTTCAATAGCATCTAGTGTCACTACAAACATTTTCCCGAGCTTGTTGGATTGTGAGAATTTTCGGCACCACTTTCGCTCAAACTTTTTGCATGTTCAAATTTTCGAGCCTTACGCATTCTTGGTCAATACTGCCGTTTCAGCAATAGCGCAAATCGAATGGTTAATCGACGGTCAGATAGGATCAGATTAGCGATTTTTTCAATATCTTTGTCAGTTTTAGACGTAAAAGGACGTCACAAACGTTCGTTATCTTCAACGTCTTCTCGCGGCCATTTTGGAAACCACACATTTAAAGCTAACATGTGCCAATAAATAAAAAATATTAACAGGGTACTATATATTTTCCAATTGTTCAAGTAAGTCTTATTCTTCTAATTTGTTTTGCAGATAATTCTTCATAATCAGGACCATATCATGCACAGAGTGACGTTTGGTCGTCAATATAGAAAAACGCAAAGAGTAAATATAAAACCGCAAGGAAGTATCTTTATGGAATAATAATATAAATATTTAGCTCAAAAACCCATGCTCGTAAGTTTGCTGACATAATAAGGGCAGCGACGTCATTGAAACTATTTTTCCCCCATTTCCCACGAACTTATATTTCTTAAATCATATAAATGTTCTTATTTTTCTCAAGAAATTTACTGAATAAATTTTTCGACATCTTTTCCCGTTCAAAATTATATGTTTAGAGAAAAACACTGGTTCTATCAAGTCTGTTACTGACTTTATCAACATTGCCGTGAAAATCAAGATATTTTCAGTGTATTATTGGCATAAATTGTCTCTATAAAGACGTACTGCTTATTGCTAATCTTTCAAAGTTTCCCTAAAAGTCAGAATATACATTCCCAATGCGTGATCATTTTTTAAATAAATATAGTAAAATTGCACTAAAATAATTAAAACCCATCTGTAATGAACACGAAGTTTGAGTGTCTTGTTTTCCGTAGCAACACCGACAAAATCAGTACGGATTTGATCTATTACTGTTGAATTTCTGTATACATATCGACTTACAACTTTTAAAAGAGAAGAGATACGAAAATATTTTTTAATAAATGTTGTTGGAAAGACAGTGGACTATCACGAAATGTAAAAAATAAAATAATTTATATAATTTTTATAGCCCTCAAGGCGGTAAATGAACTAATATTAAATTTTAAATCCAAAGCTTTTATTCTTATGAAATAAAA
The DNA here is from genome assembly GCF_000390285.2 of Anoplophora glabripennis. Classification (NCBI taxonomy): domain Eukaryota; kingdom Metazoa; phylum Arthropoda; class Insecta; order Coleoptera; family Cerambycidae; genus Anoplophora; species Anoplophora glabripennis. Next base: position 37,335 of record NW_019417365.1, on the reverse strand, counting down.
ATCCCCGCTTGCGGATTCCTTTTTGGTTTTTTCCGTGTTTCTGCAATGGCGGGTCTGGAGGTTCTGAACTGAAGATTTATAAAAAAAATTGAATTAGCTTAATATATTTAAAATAAATTAAAATATAAAGAAATATGAATCTGAGAAATTTAGTATACAATGAAAAAATTAAATTAAACTAATTTTGAATCTGACAATGTTGCAACCAGCAAGAAATTCAAATTCTTCGAAATTGACAATATAATTATATTTTTATACAGTAAAATATATTGTAGACTTATACCAAAGGGAAATGTTTGCGTGACCACGTATTGATAAAAAGGGATCCCTACAATGTACGCCGACCCCCGAAGACAATAAATAACGTTAAAATGGCCGCTCACAGTTTTCCTTCCCAACAACATTGAGTGAATCCGGCTGATACTAATTCTCAAATCCGTTTAAAGGATATTTGTTATTTTGAGGTTAGGGTAACACGAGGGTTCCAAGGGCGGGGATGTGGTATGACCCTATGTGATCTAGGGGTGCATAAAAGGCGTCGAAAGGGAGGGATCTTAATTGGTTTAGTGCTAGCCCAAGGGTTGAAGATATCAGCCCCCTTTGCATACTGTGGCCTCTACATATGGGACTGATAAGATGAAATATGTAGTGGAAGGAACAGTTGTGCTGATCGAATGTTTATTTTAAATGGAGAATTTTTATTTCACTTCGTGTGAAAATTGAGAACATCATTTCACCAATGTATGATAATACTGAAAGGAAATGTTGTTTGAAAGTGAAATTAATTATGTACGGCAGATTTAATTTTTTTTATTTGGTTAATTGAATATTTTTTTACCGGCAAAGAAAATTTTAATTTATTCAAATAACTCTCGCGCTAAAAGAATGAGTCAGTGATTGTTTGTAGAATTATTTCTGCCTAATCAAGTAAGATATTCTGAAAGTAGATAATAGCAAAAAACAAATTGCAATATCATTTCAAAGCCAACACGTTAAAAAAAGAACCTGTTTTCCATATCAAAGTTCAAATTCGAGTTTGTCAGTTAAGAATATACAGAAAAGTGCTAATATATAACATGTTGTTAACCTGAAAATTGGTAAAGATGTCTAATATTAAAGATTTAAACATTGAGTAATCTGAATAATTTTAGTAGATGAATCCTGTTGTAATTCTTATAACTGAAGATTATTTGGATAGGAAGGAAACAAAAGTATTGCTTAACATTTAGGCCAGATAATAAACTACATAACATATAAAGTCGTTAACTTAGAACGCCTAAGTGATGCAATAGGTATGAAATAGTATAGAAATATTTCACATTAAATATAAAATACATTCTCAAAAATTCTCAAATATATATATTTGTTTTAACTTATACCAAATTATCGAAAAATTAACTAATTTCCAGAATCAAATTCAAAAGCAATTGGATTGTAGAATTGTGACATTTTGATGATCTTCATTAAATTTAAATAAATAAGACTTTGCTTAACTTTTAGGCCAGATAATAAACTACATAACATATAAAGTCGTTAACTTAGAAAGCCTAAGTGATGCAATAGGTATGAAATAGTATAGAAATATTTCACATTAAATATGAAATATATTCTCAAAAATTCTCAAATATATGTATTTGTTTTAACTTATACCAATATATCGAAAAATTAACTAATTTCCAGAATCAAATCCAAAAGCAATTGGATTGTAGCACTGTGACATTTTGATGATGGTTTGATGTAAAATTTAAATCTAATATTATTTTAAGACAAATGATCATAAAACTATTGTTTGCCAGATTATTCTGATACCAGTGAAGCCTTTTGTAATTTTTATGACAAACTCTTTTCTCGAATTGATAAATATGTCCCTAAAACTACAATAAAAGGTTTAACTACCCACCTTGGTTTACTAAGAATATTATTAAAAGTATTAAATTCAAGTATAAAGCTTTACGTGATTATAAAAGATTTGATGATCCACTCAGATCGCCAGTAATTTGAATTTTTACGAACTTATATAAAAAATGAAATTAAATGTGAATATCAGAAATATTGTCATAACATTGAGAACAGTATTAAAAGCAATCCCAATAAATTCTGGCAATTTATCAATATGGAAAAGAATAACAACAGCTTACCAAGTACAATGTATTACCAAGATAATTCTTATGAAGGTACTGGTGAAGTGGTTGAGACGATTGCTCAGTACTTTAGTAGTACTTTTATTAAGTCCAGTTTTGTTTCTGTTGACTCATTAACGGATACAGGCACTGCATTGTTTCCACTGAATCAGTTCACAGAAGCAGAGGTGATTTCAGCCTTAAAAAAAATCCAATCCAAAAATACTATGGGCCCAGATAAAATCCCTGCATTTGTACTTATGATTGTGCCTGTGTTGTAGCTATACCTCTTACCATCATGTTTAATTTGTCTATTAGATGTAATACTTATCCTAGTGCATTAAAAAATTCTAAAGTAATTCCTGTTTACAAACAAGTTGAAAGAAATAAAATTGAAAATTATAGACCTATAACAATTGTCAACAATTTTTCTAAAGCTTATGAGCTTCTTCTATATGATTTTATTTTTTCATTAGTAAAGAATCGAATAAGTGCATATCAACATGGTTTTCTAAAGGCAGATCCTCCACCTCCAACCTTCTGTGTATAACTCAATATACTCGGGTGTTAATGATTCGAATTCGCAAGTAGATGTAATATATACCGATATCACAAAGGCTTTTGATTGGCTTGATCATGGTGTTTTATTGACTAAATTAAATAGTTTCGGATTCTCAAACGACTTACTACTTTTATCTTACTAAATCGGCATGCATTTGCTGAATATCATGGTCGGCGGTCGAAAGAATTTGTAACTACTTCAAGGATCGCTTCTTGGTCCTCTTTTCATCATTTCTTAATATGTTCATTAATGATATTGTGGTTGGAACTAATGTTTATTGTTTACTATATGCTGATGACATGAAACTCTACACTAGTATAAATAGCGGACATGACTGTTTAAATTTACAATTTGCTTTAAATAAAATTGTTTTATGGTGTAATGTTAAAATTTACAGCTTAGTATTAAAAAGTGTTATGTCATAACCTTCTCTTTCAAACAGCAACCGGTTGTATTTGATTACTGTATTGATAATACTATTCTTACCAGGCCACATATCAGTCGTGATTTAGGTGTAATATTTGACAGTAAATTGTCTTTTTCGTACCGTATTAATATGATTACGAATGAAAGCTTTAAAATTCTAGTTCTTGTACTACGCTGCTCTATGGATTTTATTGATTCCTTTACTTTTAAATTGTTATATTCAGCTTTTGTTAAATCTGAATTAGAGTATTCCTGCATTGTGTGGTCACCCTACTATAATATTTACATAACTAATATTGAAAGAGTTCAGATGCGTTTCTTAAAGGCTGCAGTTTTTTAGAGAGGATGACAATTATCCCCTATTGGTATTCCTCAATGAGATCTTTAAATAGATTTTCATTTCGTAGTTTAGAGGAACGTAGAACGATTGAACAATTGATATTTTAATATAAGTTATTACATAAAGCAATTGACTGTCCTTCTTTACTTTCATTGTTATATACAGGGTGTTAAAAAAAGAGAGTAAAATATTTCAGAAGGTAATAGTATGAACCAAAATAAGCAGAAAAGTCTTAATAAACATGGGTCCGCAAAGTAACGGTTGCGGAGATATGGACCACTATTCGTTTTTCAAACATTTTATTTTATTAGGAATAAACCGACAAAGGAAGCTTTTAACAAACAAAAAACAAAGTTACAGAAGATGTTCAAAGTGCCCTCCGTCCATTTCCAAGCAGGCACGACATCTTCGTCTCAACGATATTCGAACTCTTTCGAAAACACCCTCCTTGGTTTGGATTTCTTGACACTTTTGATTAATCCGTAGCTGCAGCTCTTCCAGGCTATTTACAGGAGTACCATACACTAATGTCTTCAAATATCCCCAAACAAAGAAATCTAGAGGGTTCAGATCAGGCGATCTTGGAGGCCATAAAACAGGTCCGGCCCTTCCTACCCATCTATGTGGAAAAGTTTGGTGTAAATGCTCTCTAACGGCCATGGAAAAATGAGCTGGAGCACCATCATGCTGGAACCACATTTGTTGCCTCTGATTCAAAGGAATGTCTTCCAAAAACTCATACAGTGTGTTCTGCAGAAAGTTGAGGTAAGCAGCGCCTGTTAATCGGTTTGGTAAAACAACAGGACCTAGAAACCTGTCACCTACAATACCCATCCAAATGTTTAATGAAAAACGTGCCTGATGTCCAGATTCTATTAGAGCATGAGGATTTTCGTCGGCCCAAATATGCGTATTGTGAAAATTAAACACTCCATTTCTTGTGAACCCGGCCTCATCAGTAAAAAGAATGTTTGCAAGAAAACGAGGGTCTTCAGCATCATGACGTAGAAACCAGCGGCAAAAAACCAAACGTGCTTGATGATCATTTATTGGATTTAAGGCCTGTACTCGTTGCACATGGTATGGATAAAGCAGTTGCTCGTGAAGGATTCTCCAAACAAGAGGACCACTAATTCCTACCTCGGCTGATATTCTCCGCACACTCGTACCTGGATTCTGCTCTACCAGTGCTAGAATTTCTTCTTCTGCTCTAGGAGTGGATACCGACCTTGGTCTTCCGGATAAATGGCACTGTTTGCTCAAGGAACCGGTATCACGCAATCTTTGGTGAATTCTTCCAAACATGCGTTGTGAAGGAATCTGGCGATTTGGATAAGCGTCAACATAAAGACGTCGCGCTTCGGTGGCGTTCCCATTAGCACGACCATACATGAAATGCATGTCTGTTAATTCTGCGTTAGAGTAACCAGCCATAGCGAAAGAAAACTTGTGCACTGAGAACAACTGTCAAATACGTACTGTTTATTTCACTAAACATCAACCAACTATTATAAGAAAATACACAACGTTTTTGCAAAATAAAAAAAGGGGCTAAAAAACATAAAACATTCCATATCTCCGCAACCGTTACTTTGCGGACCCATGTTTATTGAGACTTTTCTGCTTATTTTGGTTCATACTATTACCTCCTTAAATATTTTACACTCTTTTTTAACACCCTCTATACCTAGATTATCATCTCGTTTTTCTTCATTGTTTATTTATCTGTGTCAAGAATTAATATTCAAAAATACTCGCCTCTTTTTCAAATGTGTGATAAATATAATCTTTTTCAAAATCAGTTTGATAGTTTTAATTGTAATATAGCCATAATTAAAAAAGTTACATTTACAAATTAAATTATATTTCGTTTACATTTATCTACTGTTTTGTTTAATTATTTAGGTTTGTAATGTTTTGTATTGTTACTTATCTCATATCATGTAGTGTATGATGTAGTTTTCGGTTTGTGCCCTACCCTGTAATTTCTGTAGGGTAGTATAATGTCTAAATAAATAAATAAAATAAATAAAACTATTAATATTGTTCTTCATCTGAATGACGAAAAGCACAATGGAGATCCATATTATCATTTTAACCTCTAATATATTTTGTTATATGTGTATTTTAGTATACTAAGAATAAATTGATTTTTTAGAAATAATTTGAAATGATGGTCTTGAGAAAATATTCCATTTTGTAGAAAAAATATTGATTATTATTAAATTAAATTGATAGTTATTTTCTTCAATATAGTATTAATAGGTTTCTAAAATGTTACATAATTAGCGTACAAGTAAAAAGTAAAAACAGAAATGAAGACAACTTAAAAAATAAGTTACACACATCATAATGTCCTTAACGGTCAAGACTTTTATTTTTTTGATAAATATGTATTAAATGATAGCACAGTATTGAACTGTACATCATGATGTTGTACAGTTCAATGTTCAAAACCTTAAATGTGAAGGTCTCACTTTGACATTTGGATTAATATTGGTTACAAACGAGTTGTACTAACATTATGTCTTATGCTTACAATTGTGACATGAGGAAAAATATTTGAAAATGTTATATAGCTATGGAATTAAAAGTTTATACACGTGAATATTTGTTTTTTAGAATTTAGATACATAAAAAATTTTTTCGTGAAAAGTAATCAAGTGAGCAGAAATATATGATGAAGGGGACATGAAAATCTAATACCTTTACATACCTTTGACACTCACGCTTTTACTGTAAATGTGTGGAGGTTGAGAGGTAATTTTGTCAACCAAAAATTTAATGGTCCTCAATGCTTTCGGGAATGTAACTTTTAGGAAACCGATACCTTAACATTAATAACAAACTATTTTCCAATCACATGTGTTAATCTTTATGTAAAATAAAACAACCCAAATAATACATTTAAAATTGACACTGTTTTAATGAAATGAAAGAGCATTTTTTTGTAAATAAAATCAATGAACTGAAAATCCAGAAGATTTCTTCGTAATACATACTTGAGCATCTCGATTTCTTTTTGACATGTTTACATTAATTTTCAGATTTTTTACCTCAGTTTTAGGATCTAATTTCTTGAAAATTAGTAGGTGTAAACTTTTAGTTCATTATTCTAAATTAATTTAAATGATATCCAGTTCCTTTACATGTTTATACTATAGGTATAGCCCGTACGATATTTGTTGAGATAGAATTCCAATAAGACACCTGCGTTCCTTTCTTGGAATTAAACGCATTCGACAACCGAGTTAGAAAGAAATTGGCGGCGTGGCGTCCACCGTAGCAGCTTGCAGTGCATACTCTATTTTGCAGTTACGGTTTCTTCGGTTCTTTTCTTGAAGTTCTACCTCAACAAATATTGCACGGACTGTACATGTACACTTGCTATAACTAATTTAATATATTCGTATTTTAAATTCTCCTTGATTTGAATATCTTTCTTTTGTGCCAGATTCAAATTTATTTCGGAAGCGTTAAAAAAAACCTTAAACAAAGAACGTACCCTGAGATATACACATTTAGCTTCCGACTGTTTTAGATTTTATTTTCTTTGTAACATCTCGTCTCAAACGCCCTGCGAGTATGTAGGAGAATGTTTGCAAGAGAAATAACTAATATTCCAAGGTTTCGAAATATTTCACACACGTAAAGAAACCATATTTTGTTCCGTTGTATTATCCCGGTGATAAAGTGTATAAAACCGTTTGCCAAAAGGTAACTGAAAATTTAATTTCATATCTTATATCACGCGTGCGGCAAACATATTCATCAAATATATTGACAGGGGCCTAGATACAATTTGACAAAAACTATCCCGAACCCTGACCGTTGGTATTGTTCCAATAAAATGGATTGGATCGGTCTTCTTGACCGATATTCCATAAGTCCCACTTTAAATGGATTTCGGTGGGTTTCTTATTGTATCGTTCTATCGAAAATAATCAAAAGGCTCCTTTGTAGTTTCTTATAAGAGACCCGAATCCAGGAGGAACTTTTACATGATTTATGCATGAAAAAAATATCCATAATAGCGGCATTTTTCTAGAACGCGAAGCATTCTCGACTCCATCCGAATGTTAAGGCTACTTAATAAGCAATGCAATGCACAATATAATCAATCCCCGCTATAAATGTTTCATGTCACGTATATCAAGGAGAAGTATAAAGAAAATTAATTTTATATTTTTCACAGTATACGTTGTATTATAGCAGCTTTAGTTTCTGATTTTATTTCTTTGTACCTTTTATTTGTGCTATTTTCTTAAAAATACGATAAAATATTGCAGTTAATCTTAGCCTATTATGTATCTCGTTATTTCTCTCTTAGATTAATAGTTTCGTCTTTTGTTAGGAATTCAAAGAAATATTTACTTACATTTTTACGTACAACAAAGGAATATAATAAAACGATATCTAGAATAATGGTTTTTCATCAATTTAAAGTTGCAGTAAAATGAATATGCATTTTTGAGGTACCTACCTACTTACAACATGTTTCTAACTATTCTAGTACGGGAAAGTAAACATAAAATGACTGAATAAGACAACTTTTTTACTCTAAGATTTTTTTATATGTGTAGATTTTTTTTTGTAAAAAAAGTTTCAAATAAAAGTTGTTAAGAATTCTACACATCGCTCCTATGAAAATTTTCGATTTTCACAATAGCTTTCCCGTATATTTTTTAAATTAAATACATATTATGTGAATATCTTATATCGTTTTCCAAGGTTTGAATATTTATGAACATCAAACGTATCATTTTATAAGGTTTTTGAGGTTGTACTTTACGAGTTAATTATGGGCTTTTTAATATTTTTCAGAAAAATCTGTTTTCTTTAAAATTTTACAGGAAATTTAATTTTGAATAACTTTTATTTGAAACTTTTTTTCGAAAAAATGCATCTTCATTGAGATATTGGCAGTTTATGGTCAAAAAATGCGAAAATTCATATAGATATATCTAGTGTGTCCGCGGATTGAGTGCACGTGGGGTGTAAATGATAAAAGTTTTTCGAATTGAAATTTGAGCTTCTGGTCATCATCTCTGCTTGGCCTTAAACTAGGATTTTGAAAAAAAATACTATTAATAACAGTTTACCAAGCGTATGTGAGTTCCAGCTTGAGATATGATATTGTTTTTTTGAGGAAATTCCTCCCTTGCATCAGATGTTTTTATTTCATAAAAACGTATTTTAAGATACGTGAAGACAAATTTTGTAAAAATTTTAATATTTTAACTGTTGTAACTTTTTTTTATCTTNCAACTCTTATTTGAAACTTTTTTTCGAAAAAATGCATCTTCATTGAGATATTGGCAGTTTATGGTCAAAAAATGCGAAAATTCATATAGATATATCTAGTGTGTCCGCGGATTGAGTGCACGTGGGGTGTAAATGATAAAAGTTTTTCGAATTGAAATTTGAGCTTCTGGTCATCATCTCTGCTTGGCCTTAAACTAGGATTTTGAAAAAAAATACTATTAATAACAGTTTACCAAGCGTATGTGAGTTCCAGCTTGAGATATGATATTGTTTTTTTGAGGAAATTCCTCCCTTGCATCAGATGTTTTTATTTCATAAAAACGTATTTTAAGATACGTGAAGACAAATTTTGTAAAAATTTTAATATTTTAACTGTTGTAACTTTTTTTTATCTTTAATTTTTTATCTTTGAATTGTCCGTATATGTTTTTAGAAATAAGTCCACTTTTAAATTAAATGCATACATGATAAAAGCACTAGGCAAAATATAGAATTTCACATTCCTTTTTGTAATATAAAATATCTTGTGATTCACTACTTTAATTAGGTTTAAAAGTTTTTTTTATATTGCCTTCTGATTGTGAGATAGAGAACTCTAATAATTTTAAATTTTTTAAGAAAAACTGCACAAATATTTAATAAGAAATACATTCTATAGACACTTTTACCGAATTTTTTGTTTCCTAAAGTATGCAATAAACAAGATATAGAGTAGGTACCTACTTTTAAGTTATTTTAAGTATAAAAAATTGTGACAAGTCTTATAGAGGACGAAAACAGAGATTTTCGAAATGTTAACAACTTTCTAAAGTGCGCGATATAAAATGATGTATTTTGTATTTTGCCTTTGCCTTTTCTCAGTGTGAAATTCTTTGCTTAGGCAAAACTATTTTCATAAAAATAACCCTTGATTGATCCTTTCGGTGCAAGGGTTTGTTCAAGGGTTTATTCAAGGGTTTATTTCACTAATTTATAAATTATTTTACAGTTGGCAAAGTACCCAAAAAATAAAGAAAAAAGAAAGTTATCCATTATAGTTCGAATTTTCCGTTTTGTTGACTAATTTTAGCATAAATAGATTATAATATAAAATTTCTGTCACCCTTTTTTTAGAAAACCATTTTTTGACACTATAACTTCCACTCTTTAATTGATTTTACATAACATTTTATTTACTCTAAATTCTACGTTATGTACAATATTTCTATAACAACCGCCTAATTTGATTACGAGCCTGTTATTAATCCTCGATAGTATTTACTTTGACCAGCAGAGTAAATCAATTGTCACCTCTACCATCCAATTACGACTATGAGTGAATTTGAATACCAAGCGACAAATCAATATTAACAGATAAACTTTACGCGTTCAGTTTTAATGATACCTATATTCATTCGGTAATACGATTATCAATTATTCATTTCAATTACTATTTTTGCGATCAATAAAAATTAATTAGTAGAAAGTCAATACAATACGTTCATTATTATTAACACGTATACATTCTACTGTCTTTTCGCAAAAAAAAAGAAAGAACAGTTAAAATTAGGAAAAATCAATTACATACTTGTAATGTTCATATGTTCTTTAATAATTTTGCACTTACCTTAAACAATAAAAAATAACATTTCCGTAAGGGAATCTGAAGTAGAATCAAAAATTGAAATACTTCAGATTATTACGAGAAACAGAACAACACTGCCTATTTTTAAGTAGGGAACAATTCCACAGGTTCTCAGTAGGTTTTAGCAATTGTGATTATTATAAATTTTAAAAATTTTGTAGCTTCAATGGTTTAAATTACTGGAAATTTTTATTATCATTCTATTTACCATCAGTAAATCATCCCCAACTACTAAACACTCTGTATATACGAGATAGATAAAATCGCTGTAAAATAAGATAACACGTGTGGTTCTGATTTAAACTAAAAAAATGATTTAATTGAGAAATTATTAAAAAAGGTTGCTGATTAAACTGAAATCACAATCTGTTATTGTGTGTATTAGGTACAACTAAAATGAGGTTTTAGCGTTATTTCATTTTAAAACCTGCCTTTTCAAAAGGCCTTCTTTTAAAATGGAATTAGCGACTAGACTGCATATTATGGTGTCACTTCTTTAGTATCCGCATAGACATTTGATATTAAAGAGTAACCTGTTATCCTGTAAAAATACTACTAACTATTTAATATAAACTTTTACTTTTTACCTAGTTTCATTGAGACTCTTTTTAAATACACCAATGTATTTGATTTTCGTGAATTATTTGCGAATAAAATAAGGTAAATAGTTGTTAGTATTAATTTGGGCATTCCAAGAATTTATCAAACGCTATAAGTTTTTTATTATTGAAATTACAATTTTTAGCACTATTAGTAAAAATCTAACAGTTTTTACTAATGGCAATTGTTGCTTTGCTAATACAGTCAAAAGGATTTGATTGTTTTTTTTTCAAGACATATTTGACAGGTTTGTTGGAATGCTCAACTCAATATTAGTATTTTGCTTATTTTTTCTCTATTTCGCTAAAACAAAATGACTAAATATTATTGGATTCGGAAAAAATTATCAAATTAGGTAAAAATATATATGTATACTGTTCTGCATTTAAAAAAATACAGTTAGTTATCGTTAATGCAGGGCGTTCAAAAGAAATGAAGGCATCAAATTGTAATATTTTAAGAATTATTGACGCCAATCTCTTATTTAAAATCGGATAGAAACGGGAAGTTATAACTTTCGGTGTTTTTACACTTGGTTACAGTAATTGAAAAGTTTAACCAAACATTAATGGTTAATTCTGTCACTAATTAATAAAACACAATTTCTATATTTAGATAATGTACAGAAATTGACGAAAACGTGGTTTATTTCAAGTTAGTAAAGACTGTGCAGTATATTATTATCACTATCTCAATAACGCATTTTTTTTTAAATTTTTAGTCTGTCATAATATCCATCCGATTTGAAACAACTTTGAAAAATAATACGAGTGAAAAATACTAAGTTCATCTCCAAAAGTGTCCCTATATTTGTAAATAAATCAATAGCTAAAGCTGAGTACTAAAGAATAAAACCGCTTTCATGCAATTAAAAAAAAACACGTAGGTATTAAAAAAACCGCCTCGTATTTTGAAAACTTTTCGGGATATATTTTGATAGGAATGAATTTTTAATGTAGAATTCACCATTAAAATTTGGCTGAACATTTTATTTACGTCCTGTATAACTTAATTCAGTAAAATTGTGTTTTTATCTGGAAAATTGTGGGGTAGTTTTGGTTTCTTCCACTCCACATGTTTCTTGGGATGCTGAATCCGACATTTGCTAAAAAAAATTCGTGACGCAACTTTGAAAAAAATACAAAAAAAATAAAAATCTTATTTGGTTTTTTTTTTGCTTATAACTTGAAAACTATAAACTTTTCGTAAATAATTACCCTATTGAAAATGAAACTACATAAAATTGCCTAAAAATTTCATTATTTAGGTTTTTCCCTCCGACGAACCGTTCGGACTCAAGCGCTAGTGAATGAATTTTTACCAGTTCTCTACACATGTCTTATTTAGATGTATAAGTAAAGATATAGGTAACTGTTTTCAAAAATTACATAATGTTCAAGTCATTTCACGTCCGAAAGTTGCGTCACGAAATTTTGTTAGCAAATGTCAGATTCGTATTCAGTACCCCAAAAAACATGTAGGTAAAGTGGAAGAAATTAAAACTACCCCACAATTTTCCCGCTGGATGTCCTTTTGAACACAAATTGACTGCATTATTAAAATATATAGTAAAATTGTAGAAGCTAATTAGAAAAATATACACGACTGTTGACGGTAAGTGGCCTATTAAACGTTTCCAAGAAACCAAAGATATCACCAACGTAACACTGTCAACTTCGCCATTTTAAATGGATCACCTTATATACATAGTTAGAACTATTTAAAGGGAGACTACGGTGATATCAGAAACCGTTAGTTATACAGGGTGACTCAAATTACAAAAAGGTTGCACAATTATGGAGTGAGTGTTTTGGTGAAAACAGATCCAAGATATCTTCAATAGTTTCTGATATCTCGAAAAAAGTGAAAATATCGATTTTCTATTTTTCGTTATAACTCATTTGTTTTTTAAGATAGCGTCACGAAATTTTGTATATAGGCACTATCCAATATGGCGATTTCAATGGTGAGTTCAGATTTTTTCTATCTTCCATTGTTCCCGAGGCGCGATAGTCAAAATTTTTTTTTCTTATGGACGCCATATTGGTTCTCCTCATGGATGGATAAAGAAAAAAAAAATAAGAATACAACGATGTATCGCACTTTACAAAAATATCCTGTCTGCCTGCAGCAATTTGAATTTCTTTTTAATTTTTCTGAAATAGTAGGCTGATGTCCGAATTGTCATTTTCTCTCTGAAACCTTTAATATGCCACTTACCCTAAAAACCTTGTATAATATTAACAACGGCATAGATAATCCACGAAAACGCAATATGTTATTGCATTTGCGGTACCGGTGTATTACAAGTGTAAAAGAAACCCTCGTAAAAGTCTAGCTAAAAAATCAATAACACTTTAGCTATAAATGTCAAAGCTTCCAATCCATAATTCATAGGAAGAGTTTTATATTTTCTGCGGTCCTCCTCGGACACCAAACATCGGATGTTTCAAGAGCGTTGACTCGCAATGGGTAGGGTCGACGTTAGCATAAAACCATTAGTTTTAATGTACAAATTCAATAAGCTGCAGGCTCACATATCGGGGACATTATGTGACATGGTAGCGCGATAATAAATATTGAGGTTGGCTTTCTGACACACCGCATTCGGCTCTTTGTGATTGTTCGCCACCATTTGGGGGATTGCTACGAAAAAATTAATTGTAGACTTTCCACCTCGCTTGGCCGGGCTGTAGCCGCCATCTGAGCTGTACGTCGCCCTCGGGTGAAATATGCACTTATCGGAAATGAAACGAGCTCAGCAGCGGTATAGCGGTTTTATTAGTTAAAATGTATCCGATTGTGTGGGAAAATCTGTTTTATCGGAATTACTAAATTTATAATTATAATATTGCATTTACTTTAAGTTTCAAATTAAAATAATTTCCAGTCAGTTTTTACAAAACTTTGACATTTTTTCTCCATGTTAACTAACAATTATCACTTATAATACCACTAGAGCTTCAATTATTACAGGAAATTTTTTCGAGCACACGAATATTTTCTAAAAAATATTCGTGTGTAAGAAAAAATTTCCAGTTTTTAATTGAAGCTAGAGTGGTATTCGGTAAGAAAATTTCACAATGAAGTGTTAAAAAATATCGACAAAAATATAAAGATATTAAAATTTTTTGATTGTTTTGAAGAGACGGTAGGCTTTGTATGTTAATTCAAAAAGGATAACAAATGTCATTTTATATGCACGGTGTCAAAGTGAAAAGTTTAGTGTTTTTTNAGACGTGGCTGAGGAATTTCAGCAACATTTGGACGCTTTAATTAAAACTACTAAAAGTACATACTTGGTAAATAATTATTTATAAATGATTTGTACTTATTAAATTATGATAGAATAAATTTGAAGTTAAATATAAATGTCATTTTATTTATAAATGTCAAAAAATTTCCAGTGTAATTTCATGCTCCTTACCCCAAGGAAGAGACAAATTTCCGGAAATTTTCTTAGTTGCTATAGTAACGCTACAAAATACAGGCCTTTAATTGGCTGAAAAATACTATTGTGAAATTTTCAGTAGTAAAAAAATACCAGAAAATTAATTACGTTTAATAAACATCTAACGCTCCTAAAACAGTCTATGAAAGAACCTGGATTATATTTTAGATTGCCATTTAGAAAAATACTTCTAATATACACTACTGGAAAAAATTAAAGGAACAAAAAATTTTCATTACTGATTTTCCAAAAGCTGTATCTCAGTGAAAAAAGGTTGTAACGAGATAATAACTATAATTTTGAAGCTTTAAGTCTCTAGTTTCAAGATCTTTCAACAAAAATTTTTTTAAGCTACGGTTTATCGAGCAATCAAAAAAACTACCTCTGGAAAAAAATTTTATATTTTTTTTTTTGCAGCCGTGCAGACTCAGGAAATTTTTTTTCAAACTCAATTAATACAGAGGCCAGTTAGCTCATTTATTCAACTTCGATTTGACTTTTGAAATGTTTCCGTGCGACTATTGGTTGCCGAGACATCGATAATCGAATGAAAAAAAAAAAAACACTTTTGTCTTTAATTATCGATATCTCTGCAAGAAATTATTGCATAGTAAATCCAAGGGCAGTTCTGGAAACTTGAATAAATTCTGTACAAGGACCTATCACGATTTTCGAATCAAAATTTTTTTCATCCTTGACATGAAAAAAGTGAAAAATATGACATTTTACAGTAGGCACTTTTAGAAAATATACCGTTAATTTACAAATATTTATGAAAAGACTAATGCTGATTGATGCAACAAACCGTTTTTCTGTCCCAAATGATCAAAGTTTTGGAAAGGTACATCACCGAAATTCTTGAATCACACGTTCTTCCATGCCTACAAGCATGAGCAATCGTTTCATACTCATGCAGGATAATGGTCGTCTTCATATCGAAAAACCTACGAGAAATTTTATTTACGTCAACAACGTGGTAACTCTCAACGATCCACCTATGAGTCCCGACTTGAACCCCATTGGGCATGTTTAGGATATGTTCGAGTGTCGATGACGCCGAGACTATCCGCAACTACAAAATCATCATCAATTGACCTAGGCTTGGCAAAGACTTATGCAACGAGACATTCGGCGGTGCAATAATATGCGAAACCGCTTAGAATCGGTGATCGGGAACAGAGGTGGCAATACGCGATATTAAATTGTAATCTGCAACGTCAAATCAACCTAATCTTTTGTGACGTTTGTGAAGCTTGTGGATATGTTAAAAAAAATAATAATTTTTTTTTAGAATAATGAACATTTTTTCATGAAGAAAATATGGATTATCGCTGAAAAAACATTTTTAACTTAAAAAAATTAATAAAAAATGAAAAATAACTTATTTAATTTTTTCCAAATATGACAAATTTATACACTCCAGGCAGCAAGAAAAAAAAATTGCAGCGTTTTGAAATTATCAGGGTTTCTTTAGAACACTTTGAGGTTGAAAAGTTACAGTCAATATTCTTAGTTTCTTCATTATTTGCAAAGTTATACCAAGTTATTCAAATATCCCTAATTATGTAATTTTTTACCATTTTTCTAAGCAACATTTTCACTTCGAAAAAATGTTTTTATCAAAAACTAATGATTACAACTTGTAGAGAATACTTTGCAGTTTTCAAAACCCTGCTTGGATTTTTTGTACGACCATTATTTCCCGAATAATTGATTGCCAGTCAAAAATGATACTTTTTGGTTTGATCGACGATAACTAAATTATCTAAAAGAGATTTATAGTGAAATAGGCTTTTTTTAAAGAAAAACAAACATTTACAATTTTTTTTTCGTTGATTTTCTTATGATGCTGCTGACGTTAAAAAATTTTAAACTGCAGATCCGAAAACTAAACACTTGAAGCTCCGATTTCTTTTTTTTATATTCTCTCTTTGAAAATCACCCGAAATTTTGGGATTTTTTTAATATCCCTTAATTTCTCTATATATTTTTTTATTATGCCTTTGCAGCTCCAGATCCAAATTCCTTTCCAATTGTCATCAAATTTAAATTTTCAATTTCATTATATTACTTTCTATTTTTTAATATTCAAGGTAAAAAAAATTCAAAGGAAATATATTTTTCTGGAAATTATTAAAAAAATATATAAACAGAAATTTTTACAAGGTCCTAATATTTGTCACAAACAAAAAAGTTATGGGGCATCATAGAAAACGACCAAAACTGAAAAACGCCCCGTATTTCTAAAATGAATAAGGATATCGAGATGCGATTTT
>NW_019417365.1:6402-20050 GCF_000390285.2 Anoplophora glabripennis | reverse complement strand
AAGAAAACATACATGTTTTTTTTTGTAATTTAGTTGCAGTACATTAGTATTTACGCAGCACATAATAAATAAGGATTGTTAAAATTAGTGTATTAAACAGATTTCAACTTATAAAAGTCTTGTATTTGAGTATGGCTTGATATAACAAACATTTATTTTGACTATATTGGAAAGAGATAAAGAATAAGAGATTTCGGCTTTTTAGAATCCTTAACAAACCATATTTCGGTAGGTTTCGTTGAAAGAATTAAATATTTAGCCGATAATTGATAAGCAATAAATTAATTTAATACCTCATCAAACACTAAAAATCAAAATAACTCGGAAACGCACAGGAATTTCGAAACCTGTTTAAGAAAGAGGTTGAACACCCCCTCCACTCTGCCACTGTGCAAGTTTTTTAACATTCTTATCGCTTGTTTTATGCCCCTTAATTAATAGGCATTATCCCCCAAACATGAAAAAAATTTAAGCATTTGTTATAATGAAAATTCGAGAAAAAAAAATTATATTCAACACCATGTATCTCGGAAACGAAGCCTTCTACGACATATGTTTATAGGAACTTCTCTTTTTAAAAACATGTGTTCTATCTCCTGGTAAAGTTTGTCTACAAAAAACTGACACCAAGAAAAAAGTTAGAGCGTTCTGAAATAATCAGGGTTTCTTTAGGACACTTCGAAGTTGAAAAATTACAGTCCTTAGTTTATTCATTATTTGCAAAGTTATGCCAAGTTATTCAAATATTCCTAATTATGCTATTTTTAACCTTTTTTTCTAACCAACATTTTCAATTCGAATATTTTTTTTATCAAAAACCAATAATTACGACTTGTAGAGACTACTTTGCAGTTTTCAAAACCCTGCTTGGATTTTCTCTACGACCATAATTTCCCAAAGTGAATTGGGTCATTGGGGATTGCCAAAGTCAAAAATGTTTTTTTTTTTTGCTTTGATCGACGATAACTCAGCGAGAAATCATCGTACAAGCCTCCGGAATCGCTCAAATTGAAGAGAATTTAATACGAAAAACTCATATTCAATAATAATTATAAAACGTAGTGAATACATGAAAATTTCGTACTTGGGATTTGAGCCCTTGGAATAATGAGCAGAGCTTTCGAGAACAAGTTTATTACGTGCTTGGGACTGGCGCACGTAAAGCACACAGTTGGTTTTATACCTGCGGTGTTCTTCCGTTGCATTTTCTTTTTGATAAAAACATACAAAAGCTACGTTACTTATACTACATGATAAAACATAATGGGAAGCAAAAATAAGAAGAGCATGATATTAGATCAATCACATGATTTTAACAATCTTAAAAATAGTAAATTGTATAGGTAACTTATCATTCAAAAATAATTATTATTATAATTACACATTTGTTTTTATTAACAAAGAAATAATACTTGTTAATTTTTATAATGTAAAAATATGTCTTATTCACTCATATGTCTGGCTAAAAAGCTTTATTTATTCATTGTAGCTCACTACAGATTAAAAACGTATTAAAAGCTAGGTTAATGACCAAGTGTTACGGTGAGTCAAGATTCACGCTGGAGTGTGTACGTCAGGGGTTAGGAGCGGTCCGAAAAGGGGTTTAGATAATGATTTGAAAATATTTCTTTTCGGCGTACCTAAATATGCATATAAAATTCTATTTAATCGCGCAATAAAATGAATGACATTACGACTGAATCGCCCCGTATATAGGATGTTCCATTAAAAAAAAGGTTTGATATATATGTAATGCAAAATCTACGCAATGCAACATTAGGTAGGTCCTTGTCACTTTTCCCAGATAGAAAAATTAAAAAGATGTAGAAGGGGTGGAATGTTATTTGAATGTATTATACTTAAAAGCAAGTATCTATAATTTCAACCAAATGTAGAATATATGGATTTATTTCATGGAAATCGGTATTTTAGTGAATTATTTGCAAGAAAGCATAAACACCATTTAAAAAACTCTAATTTAAAAAAATATATGTATATAACTTCCATATTCATCGATCGTTAAAATTAATCGACTTAATACTGAATCATTCGCAAATAAATCACATCGTAAGTAGTTACTAAAAGATCTTTGACGTATTAAAAGCAATTTTCCTTCATAGATATCTTGGACACCTGGCCGAATATCTTTCAGTGAATGGATATAAAAAAAAATGGTCAACAAATTTTGCACTACAGTCGCATAAAAGTCAAGTAGCCCTGTGCCGTACCTCCCTTTGTCGGCGTAATCAGCAAAGCAAATTACATCTAGTTGGTCGATTCCATTGAGTATTGACTGCTCTGTCGGGCCGTTTGGTGCGGTAGCTCTAAAGTACCGCATCGAGGTCCGACCATTGTGCCCTTGTCAGGAGTCCTTCACACCTCGCAAAAGACACAATATCACTTTCACACCGTTTCCACTGTTTATTGTTTGTGTGTTTGCGAGATTAGGAGCGTTACAATGCGAAACATGCGTTAAGAATGCGATTTGAAAACCGTCGGCCTCGATGTAGCTCCAGTAAATGCTAAGTAGGCTGTCGAGATGCTGCCCTTGTAGCGCTGATGACTTGATCTTTTAACGTGTTCTTGGTTCTATGGCGTCGGCGTAATTAGTTGCTCGAAAAGAGCGTCGGATTCCCTAGGAGTCATTATTCTTGTAAATCGTATGTAGTCGTAGCATTTCTTGTATTTTCCAAGCCGTACGTACAAAAATAATTTTAATTTTTTATTTCTGATGTGTTTTTTCTACAAGCTTTAATACTGGCGTTTTGTAGACAAGATATCGCATTTTTAGTAAGGCAATGATAGAACAAGAACATCCATAAATAAACTATTAAAATGTACACCCATGTAAACATTGGAATGTACCTTTCCTATTTTGTAGAGTAAAAAAATAATAATCAATATTTAATTATGATTAGTTCAAGTATTATAAGTTTCATAAAAGTATTCTGCGGGGTGTGATTATGTTTATAGTGCCATAATGTAAAAATAAACATAAAAGTAAAAATATGCATTTTTTCCTTATTCTGAATTTATTATCAGCTTACAAACTGACTGGGAAAATTTTGTATCTGCTACAGTGAAGAGATATTGTTTCTAACTTGCTTAAATTTTCTAAAACCCTCGTTAAGAGACTGGTATTTTACTGAAAACTGCGCATGAAAACGCCTCTTTAATGATGTTAAAGACACGCGAAATAAAAGTCATAAATAACAAAATTCATGTGAAACAAATATTTATTTCCTTAATTCTGGCTCCACTTTTAAACATGTAGTTTTCACCATAAAATTTTTTAACAGACAGTTAAAGTTTTCAAGTATATTATCTCTAAATATCTTCGAAACAAGTGAAGATATTATCTCTCCTGTTCTTCTATTCAGGAAAAGACAGTAAAGACTAACAGTTTAGGAAATTATATCAAAGAAATACAGAAAAGAACAATTGAAGTTCAAATATACAAACCAAACTTATGCTTTTTTGTACAGAACACCCTGTATATTTCTCTTACCTCAGATTACAACATATATGCATGTTATGACATTACATGCATATTCTATTTTAATCACTAACTGCTGAAAGTTTTATATATTAAAGCAAAGTTTGTCCTTGAAAACAAATTTAATGTTTATATCAGGAGAAAGCACGTCTTTGTTTCTAGGCAGATTTATCTAGGTTTACTAACTAAAAATTGTTTTAGATACAATGAAATACTAGGTCCTTTAAAGTACTAAGGGATTTACTGGATAAATCCATATTTTATAATCCTCGAGGGAATTCTTTAATTACTTTATTAGTGCAATAATTCGTTCACCAAAATGTGGAGTTTTAGGTACCTTGCATAATGGATAAAACTAATATTGTCATGAAATTCCTGTGATATTTATGTAATAATCAATTGATTTTTCTTTGGGATCGCAAAAGAAAATTCATAAACCTTGGTCTTTACAATTATTTCCTAGAGATAAAGACAAACGATGTAAAGCATAGAATTTATGTTAATAAGTAGGCTTAGTGCACGTGCAGAGTCTAACAGAGCCGGCGTGGGGGTCGGTGGCCTTCACAGCTGACTCGCGTTTTGAACTGTTCAGTTATTTACCTTGTAGTAGTTGGTATCGCGTCGATACCTTTCTTTTTTACGTCTGCTGTAAATTGAATTCGCCGTGTGTATTTAAATAACATAATTTAACATAACAAAAGTGAAGTAAAATGCTAAAAGAGGAAAGAAATAAACGGGAATTATTTCAAATATGATTTGATAGTGTCCCGAAGATTACAGGGACATACGTATTAAAGGAAATGACCTGTTTTGTACTGTGTGTGAACACATTATAAATTTTTCAAAACTAAAGTGACAAGACATTTGAAGAGCCATGTCTTGTCCAGCGCTGAAGACTCTGTATTTTTCTATGAACTTATGGAGGCCTTTCTTTCAAGCAATATTCCATGAAACAAACTAGAGAACCCCAAGTTCCATAATTTCTTAAATTGGAATCACATGGACTATCCCTAAATGAATAATTTAATATAATGGATGATATACAAAAAAAATATATACGATAAAGAAATAATATACGCCCAGTCAGTAGTACGATAAAAGAAAAAATGCGAGGAATGTTGGAAAAAAATCCAGGATACACCATTTTGGAAAACATAATGTAAAGTTTTATTTGGTACAAATCAGGAGTTATCAGCAAATATATTAATATATAGTTCATGCCTCAACAATTTCTCATACTCTCGGTTGTCAACAGTAGATGTTGATCGGTCATTTTCCCTACACAAGATAATATTAAGTGATAAACGGCGCCGTTTCACTATATAAAACTTAGAAAAGCACGTAGTAATATGTTTTAACTCCTTCCAATATGTCACGGAAGCATTGTTTCAACACTAAGGTTATCAAGTAAGTGGTGGCATTTAAATTTATATAGATATTTTATCCTCTACTTAGCCTTGCTCTTTGATAATTGTTCTATGTTGCCAGATATTTTTTGTAAACATATACATTTTACATATACATTTTCATTCGTAATCTGACTACGGTCCTGTTAAACTCCGCGCCGCACTAAGCCTAAAGCTTGTCTCAACTCAAAACAATATGATGCATGCTGGATAAATTATTTATAAATCATGGCACGCCACTGGAAAATAAATTTCGAAATGCACATATTATTTTGAACCAAAATAATTTATTTTTTCACTGTTTAGGTAGCTAGTAGGGAAGACAGAACATCGTTTTAAAGACGCTAAAAGATTAATTAACAAGATTAAGAGGATACGACTAAAATTAACAAGACATTCTAATGCGTTTTGACGTGACGTCACTGTTTACAAATATACCAATTAAATAATTTCACTGAATGACCATAGCAGAAAACAAGAATAATAATTTCGTGAATTGGTAAAAAGTGTGCACCAGATGGGTCTTCTTAACCTTTAGGATCAGTTTTATGAACAAGCAGTAGGAGCAGCTACAGGTTCACCATTATCTCCCGCATTAGTTAGCAAATATCTGCATGAAATTCTTCGGGAAGAAGGCACTGAAGACAGCAATTCTTAATCCAAAGGGTGAATCAGATAGGACAGAAGAAGTTCTAGATCACATTAAAGGATTACATCTGGAGGTGAGCTTCATCATTGGTCAGAGGCTTCTGCCACTAGATGCCCTTGACAAGAGAAAACTGGATTGCCCCTATCGTATAGCATTTCTAGAAAGCCAACATACTTGGATAGGCATCCCAATATTGAGTTTCATAGGAGACAAGATATCTTCAATATTTTACTGTAGCGAGCACGCACCGTCGACAAACCAGAATATTTTTACGAAGAACTATAATTACCTCAGCTTCTCAACTTTTAGAAGAATTGGGTATACTAACAGATTATTAAATCTATCCTATATACAAGGATGTACTGATAAAACAGTTTATCTCTTAAGAAAACAATATTAACACTGTCTATAGTACTTTACGGACTTTCTCAAGACAAACTGTAAGAACGACGTACTCCAAGACCTCCATGAATAAAGACAACGCCATAAATACAAATACCGACCAGAGGTCTTAGGACCAATTTCATAATCACAGTAGTTAATTGCTATAGTAACATGTTGTGTAAAGTTCCATTAAATACCATTTGAGTTTATTATGAAACCAGCCTATATCTCCAGTTTCTACAGAGCAGTGTCTCTCAAAACGTCAAAGAGTTTGTACCAACGGTGTGAACATTGTTCACTCAATGACAGCTGCCATGGAAATGAAACCATAACAATTTTCCAAGGAATGTAATGTTTTTATCCATACATGCATTAAAATGTTAAGAGTACCGACTATCCATAATTTTATAAAAGATTGTGCCACCGATATTAACTGAAATTTACTATGAATTTTTTAATTGCCGTGAAGAAAAATATGTAACATGACATTTAAGAAAGGAATCCATATATATGGGCCTTCCTGTATTTTATATAGAATGATTTCTTAAAACTGCAGTGTAGTTTATTTTCCACTGAACTAGGTTCAGCAAATAACTGCATATATAATTTCCACACCATTTTGTTGAATACTCGCAAATGGTGGACCTCAACACCATGTAATGTTACCTTCGTCACGTCATCCATGTTCGGAAGGAAGTATTAGTACATATCCTGCTGCTTTTTACCACATTTCTTGAACCAATTCTGAATTTAATATCATCTATTAGTTTTGAAACATAATCAATAAACCAAGTAAATTTGAATATGGCGCTTTCTATGTAGATTTTTTACATGTTTCTGTTTCCATTTAATTAAAATTAAAATAAAACATTCTAATGTGATTATGACATTTTCTGTAGCCCGCTAATTGCAATATTTTTTCTAATTAATATTTTGGTAAGTTATTAAATTTAAATCAGCGGTTTTATCTAATACACGGGTTTGTATCCTTGTACCACAGTCAGTTATCAATCAATACATCAAATAAATCCGCATTTATTAAACTTCCGCTTCGGAGAATCGCAAATGTCTTGAATAATGTATTCGCCACAGTTCAGTGTTGATTAATTTCCAGCGAGCAAAACTTTCAGAATTTTAAATGTATTTTCAAAACCGTATACCTTTTTATCGCATGAAATTTATTTAACAACAAATAAATTTATATCCTCCAGATGTAACAAAAATTTTAGTTAGAGCTGTTATTCAAGTAGACGGAAATAATTTCAATACGCAAATTATAATTAAGCTGGGAATTTGAAATTTTCAGATAAAGTAAACTGGAACACGGTAGATACAGGAAAATTTGCTTATTTTATCTATTTTTAAATTAATTACATAGGCATACAAAAAGTGGTATGCCACGATTGAGACCCATGCCACTTCATGTGGTTGTACCTCCAGAAACCGAATCTGCATTACCCTCCAGTTAAATTGCCAAAAACAATATATAAAACCATTTTTTTTGGCACAGTCCCCAAACGAGCAGACGCATCATATTTGACTGCAAACTTTAAGTTTTCAAAAACTCAACTAAAGTTTGTACCTCTTAGATTAGGATGTATGTTGGACTGCATTTTGCAGATTCAGTAAGTAAATGAGTTTATCTACAATCATCGCATACCTCAAATTTCTAAAGGTAATTGTGAATGAGTGTAGTAAATTTTACTCCTTTTTCTTTTCACAGTTTTATTTAACATGTAATAGTAATTATTGGAAAAAATACAGTATACAACCAGTCTATACGTGTTGTTTTATAACCGAATCTTCAGGGATTTTAGGTATACCCTGCTGACTGCAGATAGACTCCTTTGCACGACCGTATCCAAAAAGAAACACACTAAGGTCCTAGCCGATTTTGTGGCTTCGAGGTCTAGAAAGTCTCTAATACCCATCAAGAACTGCAGGATATTACTTATAGTCCAAGCAATCTGTCACGTATTAATGTTAAATTTGTAGAAATTATTACCTGGACAAAAAAAATACGACCGTATAGAAAATTAAATTTTAAATTGAGTTTCTTGTTCTTTAAACTCGATCCAAAATGGCGAACATGGAAAAAAAAATCGCAAAGTTAAAAAAAACGGTTTT
Source organism: Anoplophora glabripennis (assembly GCF_000390285.2). NCBI lineage: Eukaryota > Metazoa > Arthropoda > Insecta > Coleoptera > Cerambycidae > Anoplophora > Anoplophora glabripennis. The sequence continues at coordinate 11,988 of NW_019417365.1, read as the reverse complement.
TCTAAAATAACTAAAAAAATATAGCACAGATTGAAAAATTTTAAATGAGAAAGTTGTATGTTTTAAAAAGATCTATAGACTGATTTTTTGTAAGTATCGATTGCTTTGTTACTTTTCGAGATATATCCAAAAAACCGTTAAAAATCTTCTCTTTTCTCTTCTTCTATAACTCGTTTACATCTACGTGCCCATATTTGCTATTTACTGCAAGCATAACCCGCGGCAAACCAAAAAAGTGCATTTTTGACAAATTTAAAAATATTAATTATTTTTCGAGATATATCGATTTCTTTAAATAAAGGCGCTCTCGAAAATTGGCTAGATCTTCTCAGCGGATAGCCCTACCGTAACGATTTTCAGTTTATTTTCTTCGTAAAGAGTTATCATGCTGTTAAAAAATGTTGACGATTTTTTTAATTTTAAGGATCATAAAATGACTGAAAAAGTTGCACATTTTTTGGGTATGTTTTTTCAAATAACTAATTCAATTTTTATTTTATGAAAATGACTTTTAAAGAAAGAAACTGCTGACATTTTTTCACGAATTAAAAAAAATGTTTTTCTACGACCTTCTGCAGCCGAGATAATTTTTTTATTTAAAAAAAAAATTGAGAACGCAATTAACATTTTACAGCGATGCGCTTGATGGTTAATAATGTTAATATTGAATACTTATATTTTCAAAAAAAATAGTAGGATATGTTTACTTGATTTTTAGTATTAGTAATTGAGTAATAAACTGAAGCGTGCAAGCGCTGAGTGCGTCAGCTGGACCGGACAGAGAAGTAGGGGGAAGCGGCGCGCGCTCGCTCTGAAAACTGATGACGTGGAGTCTAAATGGCTCGCGTTTACAAAATCTTTGATATCTCGGCTTCTGAGCGACATACAAAAATTCTTCTGTACTTAATATGGGGTAGCTAAACACGAATATTATAATCATTTTCGCCCCCAAAATAGACCCGTAAATGTTTAGTTCTTATTTAATTTACATTTTTTTGCATTTATCGTCATTTTAATAATTAATAATATTACAGTAGTTTTCGTGTAATACCTTAATTTTTTTGCTTCATTAATCATACTGACGTTGTACTTGTTGCTGGCTTTTTAACAATTACTTCATCATTTCAATAATTAATTAATTTTGGTGTAAAATAAGTTTAAAGAATTTAATTTATTTACAAAAATATTTAATAATTATACAACTATGTATAAAATATCTATAAAATTATTACAATAAAAACTAACAAGTATCCTATATAGATAAAATTATTTATCGAATGAAATTCTTCTTTTCTTTGTCGGATTGTCTTTTGATTCATGTTCTTGTTCGTCTTCCATATTTTCGTGAAGAAGTATGTTGAAAGCATTAAGAGAATAATCGTCAACATTTTCACATTGTGACTCAACAACGGTTTTGCAAGCGCGAACCATTTAGACTGCACGTCATTAGTTTTCAGAGCGACCGCGCGCCGCTTCCCCCTACTTCTCCGTCCGGTCCAGCTGACGCACCAAGCGCTTGCACGCTTCAGTTTATTGCTCAATTACTAATACTAAAAATCAATTAAACATATCCTATTTTTTTTTTTTTGAAAATATAAGTATTCAACATTAACCTCCATCAAGCGCATCGCTGTAAAAAGTTAATTGCGTCCTCAATTTTTTTTTTAAATAAAAAAATTATCTCGGCTTCGGAAGGTCGTAGAAAAACATTTTTTTTTTTAATTCGTGAAAAAATGTCAGCAGTTTCTTTCTTTAAAAGTTATTTTCATAAAATAAAAATTGAAATAGTTATTTGAAAAAAACATAACCAAAAAAAGTGCAACTTTTTCAATGTCATTTTTTGATCCTTAAAATTAATAAAATCGTCAACATTTTTTAACAGCATGATAATATAACTCTTTACGAAGAAAATAAACCGAAAATCGTTACTGTAGGGCTATCCGCTGAGAAGATCTATCCAATTTTCGAGAGCGCCTTTTTTTCAAAATATCTCGAAAAATAATTAATATTTTTAAATTTTTCAAAAACGTTTTGAGATGATGAAGATGTAAACGAGTTATAGAAGAAGAGAAAAGAGAAGATTTTTAACGGTTTTTTGGATATATCTCGAAAGGTAACAAAGCAATCGATACTTACAAAAAATCAGTCGTAGATCTTTTTAAAACCTACAACTTTCTCATTTAAAATTTTTCAATCGGTGCTATAATTTTTTAGTTATTTTAGAAAAACCGTTTTTTGCAACTTTGCGATTTTTTTAACCATGTTCGCCATTTTGGATCGAGTTTAAAGAACAAGAGACTCAATTTAAAATTTAATTTTCTATACGGTCATATTTTTTTTGTCCAGGTAATAATTTCTGTAAGCATTTCTCTATAATGCTTGGACTATTATGTGGAAAATATATTACATGTGATTTATTTTATTACCACATACAAGGTGATTCATAATAATAGGACAGAGCTTAATGGCAGGTTCCCGACTACAAAATAGAACGATTAAGCCAAACATACCTAATCCGAATGTTGCTCTTTACAGGGTGTTAAAGTTGAAACGTTTTTTTCGTTTTTTATTTAATATCATGTGCATCTGAACCGATTGTCTTGGCAATTTAGTGTTCTGTAAGAGTAAAAATATATCAAACTTTTTGTTTATCAAAATGCCGGGTCATAATGATTTTTTGTTTGTTGAAATGAGAAATATAAATAACAGACAACCTAACCTCAAGTTTTTCAAGATGTTGTATGACAAGTTAGGAGAAACGGGGTCATTTCGCCCTAAACGAGACGTTGGAAGGCGTAGAGCATTAACGGTGGATCAAGAAGAGTAAATTTCGTCAGCTAGGCCAGTCTTTCGTCTTTAGAATACATAAAGAAAGATTGTTTCCTTACCATTTTTGTCCGGTTCAACAGTTGATGCCAAGATTCTCCTGATAGATTTCGATTCGCACAGTTTCTTTGTCAGCATCAACATGCTGACCCTACATTTTATAATGAAATATTTACGGACGGAGCAGGAAAATCATCATTTTCTAAGAGAATAGCATTTTCAGCATGAATTCTCAATAAATATTTAGTGTGGAATTCTTTCCGATAACATTTTGGGACCATTTGTGTCATCACGTCCACTTAATGGGGAAAATTATTTAAATTTTTTAACGAATGACATGCCACTCCTTGAAAATGTCCCCTTAAATTTATGGCAACCCATTTGGTTTATGTATTATTTCCGACCAGTAAGAAAATATCTTGATTGAAGTTCTCCAAACCATTGGATTGATTGGTCGCGGCAGCGAATTTTCATGGCAAGCGCGTAGCCCTGATTTAAATACGTTGAATTTTTATTTCTGGAGTAACGTTAAATCTTTGGTTTATAAATATGTTATAGGTACATACTCGAGAACAGATGTGGGCAAAAATAGAAGAATCTGTTAACACTATCAGAGACCAACAAAGAACTCTATTCAAAGTCAGACATAATTTTAACGAGAGAATGAAAAAGTGTATTGAAGGCAATGGTGGTCACTTTGAGAATCATTTGTAATTCGTAAATTAGACGTAAGCATAATAAAATTTTCAGTTGTTATTGTGTTTGTCTTAATTTGTAATTAAGCCTACTATTTCGAGGGCTACCCTTAAACAAATAATTTCTGATTTAATTTCCACTGAAACCCTAAAACTGTTAATCGTTTTTATTTCGAAAACGGTTAAGTTTTTCGATTACTCGTATTAACAGGTATACTTTTTTTTATTTAGTATTAAACGTAGTTTAATAATTTCTTTGTTTGATATCATTTTCGTAATTACTTCCTCAGAAAACATAGACATACAAACTTTCAAGACAATCGGTTCAAAGATGCTCAAGATATTACAAAAAAATTTTAAACATTTTTAACTTTAACGCCCTGTAAATCGAAAAGAAGCAACACTCGCATGAGGCCTGTTTGGCTTAATCGCTATATTTTGATGTAGGCAACTTACCATTAAACTCTTTCCTATTATTAAGGAATCACCCTGTATATTTGGTATGGTTTTGTCACAGCTGTAAATCTTCTAATTCTAATATAATTTGAAGGTTTTGGTATATTTATTGAAACATAAGTATGTTAAAAATATTACACGAAAATGTGCATTGGAAGATTGGTATTTTTCATGTTTCTTTTGGAGAAAATCTGTAGTACGAAATTTATAACTTCGTTTCCATGTAAAACTGTTAATTTCTTTTATACAAGGTGTTAGAAGTTTGACTGCCTTAATTTTAACAGATGATAGAATACATTAAAATAAACAAAAAAAAAACTAAAAGAAAAGGGGCCCAAAACCAAACAATTCCCAAAAAAAAATTATCAAAATCTCCAACTTGGTGTACAAAAGTTCGATTAATTAAGGAATATTGACATAACTGTATGCATAGAATACCATAAAATACAATGTTTATCACTTTTTGATCTTCTTTATGATTAATTCTAAAAAATAATTAGCGTTGTAATAAATTTAAAAATCGATAAAATTAATATCGAGCAATGTGACAACGGCGCGGCGGGTTATTAACACGAGGTACTAAGGTGTCCAGCAACCACCAATACGCAATTCATTTGGTATCTGGATTCGACCGCGTCGGACTGTTTCCTTTTCTTGGTGTTTTCCAGCGAGTGCGCGAAAATTGGATTTGAAGGTGTGTGTCCTGTGTGCTTCGAAAATGGTGGTGGACATTTTGATCATATGTTGTAGTTTGTTTTAATATGTATAATGATAATTGTCTTGAAATTTACTAAATGTTTCACAATAATAGCTGTTTACATTTTTTCCGTAGGACAAATCTGCCGCATATACACGTGGTGTGCATCAGCAGGTTAAGCGCTGTTATCATGTTGTGATTAAACTCCCCAACATTAATACTCGTTGTATTTTGAACACTGTTAATCTTACGCCCCTGTAACATACAACTTTTTTGTTCAGTTATGATTTTACTCTATCTCAAGCTGAAGTAATGGCAGTCAAACTTCTTACATCCTGTATTTTCAGTTTCTTCCGAAATAACTAATAATTTTTTTATATTTTATATTTTTACCATTTTCTGGTAAATATAAACAATAAATAATTTTTAAATTAATGTTTCATAACAAAACCATTGTCCAAATATTTTTTTGAATAACTCTGTATATTTTACGTTTATAAGACACTGATTCTTCTTAAATTTGAATTCATAGTCACAATTAAACTGTCGCTAACAAAATTTACCCCAGCATTTTGCATAATGAATCCTTTTTATCATCCTGATTTATTCAAATAAAGGAATTAATATTAACGCCGCCAGACCCAAGAAAGCGTTCTTGAAATACATCCTAAAGCGGCGAAGGCATTTACGTTCACTTCACCTTGTAAATATTTGTTGGAAAGCACTGAGCTGATCAGATTTCAACGAGGACGTGCAGGACTTCAGACTTCGACATGGAAAAGGGTAAATATCAGTGCGCCATATATTCCGCGGAAAATCGACCGAATTGGGCCATCGAAGACAGAAGCAAGAAATCCGATGTGACAGCTTACTAGATAGATTCTTATTTCGCTGTTACGGAATCAATCTAGA
>NW_019417365.1:0-4671 GCF_000390285.2 Anoplophora glabripennis | reverse complement strand
GGGGGGGGGGGAAGTGGTAGGGGATGGAAGGCTCGAGTCTAGTGATGGTGTGGGTAGCTATAGATCCCACTACAGTAGTAGTATATTTCGGAGTATATTTCGGTCAGGCAATCCACCAATATAGCCTGTTACGTTCTTCCCCGACCTTTGAAGGTGGTTGGGGGTGGTTTTGAGCTTCGTTAATTAAGACTTTTGATCGACGTGTTGTGGACTATCATTTTGTAAAGTTTCAAAAACATTGGCCAAAACCTATTTTCCATAAGAAACATGCGTGGCCCTTTATAAATGTGTAGGTAGAACAAATACGATAATTGAAAATTAAAATGAAATTAAGATAATGGCAACAAATGGCAAAGAGAATAACAAAGCAAGGCAGAATGCAACGAAACTGGGCTAGAGATGGTAACAACTTATGATACCTCTACTACTTAATGAACCAGATACTAGGAAAGATACAATTGACACAAGAAATTAAACTAAGATTATATATAGTACAATATATTTATATTATGAGCACTGAAAAGTGCAACAGGAACACGATAATAAAATGAACGCAATGGAAGTGAGAAATATGAAAAAAATAGTAAGGCGATGTGGGACAGAAAAGAGAAATGTTACACAAGAACCAATAACGAGTAAAATAACAAAAAATCAACTGAATTGGTATGGACATTAATTGATGAATACACGAATTCATGAAAAAAGAAATGCAACAAAAAGTAGGAAAGGAAGACCAGGTTAAAGGAGAAGAATTACGGAAAATAGGAAAACATATAGGAANTTACTGAAAATGCTTATTATTAATGTGTCCTACCTAACATTAAAAACGCCTCTTCAAAATAACACCCTGTATTTTTAAAACGTCGCTTATGACAACTTTTCTCCGATAAAATAAATACAGTCTGTACAATATTTGTTGAGATAGAATTCAAAGAAAAGAATAAGGCAATAAAGTTCTGTTATCGGAACTACTGTAACGATATACCTCGGCAGGGGCGTGCCTTGAAATTTGGAAATGGAAAAATTATCATAAAATAATTATACACTTTATACACATATACACATATATGACCCTTTTCGACCGGGAATTAAATTCCTTTCTTTTACTATTCACCCCCAATGAATTTATTTTACTAAGAAATTACACTGAAAATGCACAGGACGATACACTTACGAAAAAACACATCTTCGTGCACTGCAAAACACACGTTAATTTTGTTGGGTAGGTTGTACTCGTGTACTCTTTATTTTGAGTATTAGAGGCTCTGCTACAACGGCAGTAACAATTTTATTTTTATACATTTCTTTGGAATATTGTAGTATTTTGTTTAATTTTGTATACATATATGATAATACCTAAAAAAATTTCAAAAGATTGGGCATAACTGAAAAGGAAGTAGTTATTCTAGATGGACAAGATCATTTCATTGTTAGAAGTATGTAGTTATTCAAGATAGTCATGATCATTTCATTGTTAGACTCATGTAAGTTTTATTTAAAAGTTTTAAGTATTGAAGTAGTTCTGCTTTTACAAGTCCATTTTACAACGAATAAATATAAATATCAGATAATAAATAAATCCTAACAAAGACTTTATTAAACTTATTCTGATTTAAAACAGCAAAACCACAATTTTTTATTGTAGCGACATTACTTGTACATTCATAAAACCTATTTAATCATTTCGCAGAACATAGTAGTTAGAACCTTTGTTGTATAAGACTTACTAAATACCGGTGGTTTATAAACGCAACTGTTCCTTGTAGATAGCAAAGTTCGTCTCAACGAAAATGTGAAATATCTGCGAATGAGATACGAAAATGTGAAACATGCTTCTACTAGCTTAAAATCGCTAGGGAGAGATTTAGGAGATGTGCCACTGTTAAGTCCATGAAAAATGTTAGTGGGAATGATAAAAAATTAAAAGACTGACTGACTGACTGACTAAAAGCAAGTTAAAAACGGATTTTAATAGAGTCTTTTCAGAAAAACGATACTAGTAATATAAAGTAGTTTATAGAGACGTATGTATTTCTTACTGTAACAAATGTTCGTTATCTACATACAGGGTGTTTCAAATTAGTTGTCTTCCGATTATTTGGGAAGGGATAGTATATGAAAAATAAAGTCGTATTTTTATATCATTATTATTAACTACCTAAAGTTGATAATAATCGAGATATCTCTCTTTAAAAGAGAATGATAGAAATAATGTTTTTGAGAAATCTTAAAGACAGAGATATTTTTTCATATTCTTTTAGATTTTGCTTTCAGGATATCTGAATACTAATTTACGAAGTTTCTCTCAATTCCTATACAAAACTTTGAAGAGGCACTTGGGTCACTGGCGGGAATATTTAATAGAATAATACAGAAAATAACATCCGTCAAGTGTCAAGAAATAATTTTTTTCTATTTCGCCGTTAACCAATCTATATATGGTGTTCTGAAAAACACCGACATAAATTCAGGGCCTGATAGAATTTCAAAAAATATTACAATTTGTTCCTATAAACCATGGGCGTATTTTTTTTCCGTTTTCAAGATACAGGGCGTTGAAAATATTTTTTTAGAATATAGTTTCCACAAAATTAGACCGAAAGAACTGAAATTTTGATGTGGGGTTTTTGGGGATGCTAAATGCTCTGGAGTTATTAATTTTTGGCTATACCGTACAGGGTGTTCAGTGCAGTACTCCGCGGGAACATTTTAGGTCCTAACTTTTTTGAGGTTAATCTTTTTGCCCCTTTTGTCACTTGCAGTTATGGTAAATTTTATTCTAAACAAAAAAGGTGCTTTTGTAAGAAGTGCTAAAATTTGCCAGTTTTCCAGAAAAACCAGGCATGGTGCGCCAAAGTCCAGCAGCTAGTATCCCAAATTATTGTTTTTTATTTCAAGTAGGCTTGTGTCATATGTGTATGATGTGAATGAACGTGTTATGCGTATTATCAGAACAAGTATTTATTTTAATTCGTGTAACAAGAAATTTCTATTTGCTACGGTATGAATAACGGTAATAATTATTCAAACTCCGAATATACCGATATGTTGTTAACTTTGCGCGAGTGTTTAGGGAACAGTTTTGCTGCTGTAAGGCAATATTCGGAAAAATTTCCTGGTCGCAGATTATCAAATATAAATACATTTTTGGCCGTTGAATGGCGATGCCGGGAGAAATAAGGCTCGTTTAAGCCAAAAAAAAGTAAATTTGGGACGACCAAGAACTAGAAGAACTGCTGAAAAAGAAGAAAATATATTAGATCAAGAGCAAATGTGTCCTTGTGTGGTTCTTGGTAAATCTTAAAAGAGCAACAGTTATACCCATATCATTATACAAAAGTGCAAGAGTTATTAACAAATGATTACTAGCTCCGAACAGATTTTTGTCAATTGCTGGAAGGAAGACAAAATGAAAATCCGAATTTTCTACGATCTTTTTACGGACGAAGCGACTTTCACTCGAACAGGAGTGTTTAATACACATAATGTGCATCTGCTGAAGAAAATCCTAGGGCCAAAAGGGAGTCCCATTTTCAACATTCATTTAAAGTAAATGTTTGGGCTGTCACAATGGAGAATCAGTTAATAGGGTACCACATTCTGGATGATAATTTAAATGACACAAATATTTAGATTTTTTAAGAAATAGTCTGTTCGAAATTATTGAAGATGATATTCCTGAGCGATGGACTGGTCGATATGCAGATGCTCCAATTCACTGGCCTCCAAGGTTACCAGACCTTATCCTCTTGATTATGTAGTTTGGAGCTATGCGAAACAAAAAGTATATACGAAACAGAAATAAATTCAGACAAAAGATTGTTGATGTTTTCAACAATCTAAAAGACGATTCAGAACCTGTGAAAAGTACATTGTTTTCATAGCAAAAACGAATTCGTTTTTGTATTCGTGAAAATGGAGGACATTTCGAATACTTATTCTGATTTTATTTTCCTTAAATTTTAATTTTCTGTTAGTAATAATTAGTTATTCTTACTGTTTTTGTTTTTTCAATTGTATTCAGTACGTGTTAAACATTTCCAGAGATAAACTAACTATTCGGTCGATAGCCGCACGGTTTAAGGCGTCAGTACTTAAGTCGATGTGTGCTGTCTGCCCGGGTTTCGAATCCGGCCGGTAGACCGTAGATTAGCTATGCTTGTACGGAGGATTGGCACCCTCTGTGCAGGTATGGTAGGGTGGAAGAATGTTGGCTTGGGTCAATGTGAGAGATTGACACCGGTTGGCATTTGACCACCCCCCTAATTAATGAGGTTTTCCAGGTTTCCCTCATTCCTGCACTGAATGGTGGTTAGGGCCTACCAACATAAGTCGTTCCTGGGCGCAAATGCGGCCTGCGTAATAATAATATGCTGCCTCCTCTCCCGCACAAGTCTCCGACTTCTGGGCTAATTCTCGTAGTTAGAATGAGGAGTAGAGATATTATTATTATTATTAGTAATTAGTCATCGCGATTTACTTCTATAGTAAAAGTTGGTTTAAAAGCGTACCTACATTATACGTAAAAAATAAAAAATTGCAAAAAAAAATTGAAAAAATAGAATAAAAAAAGATCCCACTCTTGAACCTATCTCACATTGATAGACGAGTTTTTTGAGAATCTTTCGAAGAAAAAACCTCACTCTTTTTCAAAAAGCGCTTTTTTGGTTT
>NW_019417364.1:90234-91423 GCF_000390285.2 Anoplophora glabripennis | reverse complement strand
GGGTGTTCTGAAATCCTGAAGCTCGCTCGAAGGGTGGAATACGACAGCGCGCTCCAGCCACTGTATCAGAACTCGATCAGAACTCGCTCGAAGCAGTCACGCGCTACTACAGCATCACATCAGAACTCGCTCAAAGCAGTCACGCGCTACTACAGCATCACATCAGAATCCAAACCTCGCTCAAAGCAGTCACGCGCTACTATAGCATCAGAACTCTACTCAAGCCGACACGCGCTTCATCAACACTCATATCAATTCAACGACGCATTCATCACAAACAATTTAAAAGAATTCGCTTCACCGTTTATCACCACTACAAGTATATTCGAGCAATTTGTAAATCGCCGTTATAAAGAATTCGTAAACTCCGACACAAACGAAAATTACACGTTACTGCCATCCGCATCGCAAGCAAACAAAATTATTGGTTTTATTTCTAAATTAGAAATAAGTGCCCATTTACCCAGTGCTTACCCAGACGTTCTACCATCACAGAAGCAGACGTTCCACCATCGCCGAAGCAAAGGTTCCACTGCCACAGAAGCAGAAGCCATAATTGATTTTGAAAAAGAAAAATACAATAAAATAAAACAAAATAAAACAAAAAAATAAAATAAAACAAAACAAAACAAAATAAAATAAAACAAAACAAAATAAAACAAAACAAAATAAAATAAAATAAAACAACACAAAACAAAACTAAACAAAATAAAATAAAATAAAAAACAAAACAAAATAAAATAAAACAAATTCAACACAAAAACTCCCGACCGAAACCGGAGGCGAGTACATGGCGTCCAACGTCGAAGGCTCGAATACATTTTAACCAAGCTCCAAGTACGTCTTCGAGTACAACCGGCCGAAGACCTACTGTTCGTACTATTTATCTTGAGGTGCAGTACTTGAAGAGTTTGACGAAAATCGTCAAACTAGTACGAGAAAAACAGCAATGCACTTAAATGTGTCCCATAGTGTTGTTTGGAATATTGTCCATGATAATTTATTATATCCTTTTCACCACCGGCCAGTTCAAGCTCTACTTGAACCAGACATGCATAAGCGAGTTGTTTTTTGCGAATCGTATCTTAATATTCTAAGAAATAATTTGAATTTTGCCTCAAAGATACTTTTCACAGATGAAGCAACTTTTCAAAGACATGGTTTAACCAATATGCACAATCTTCATTCC
>NW_019417364.1:78340-87792 GCF_000390285.2 Anoplophora glabripennis | reverse complement strand
AATTTTTTTTAGAAAAATGCACCTTAAGTTCTTGAATGCAATAATTTGCTGTTTACGGATCAAATGCCTTAGAAAAAAATTTATTCGGCAGAAAGCATTTCAGGTAACTAAAGTTGCAACTGGTGTTATGGAATATTTGTGGAATTATTCATCAGATATTGTCAGGATCCTGATTAAACTGCAAAATTTAGAACCAAGTTCAACCGCACAAAATCCAAATAGTATGTAGCAAATTAAGGGCGACTTTTTGTCTTCGAGTTTGCTGATAAATTCCTCAAAAAAAAAAGATCCAAAGAAATGTTTCCTGAAATATTGAGGACTAAAAATCAGTACCGATTTAACATTCTTTGGTGAAATCGTTTAATTCGATATGGCAAAACTTAGTTAACGCGAAAGAATTGATATTTTGAGGATGATTGGTTTCGGCGATAAGTTACGAATCCATCAAGAAGCTTGCCAATTATTTAATGCAATGTACCCTGACAGACCACCAATTACGCAATCTACGGTTAGTAGGGTACTGGCAAGGTTTGACGAAACTGGTAGTGTGAAAGATGCTCCTCGTGCGGGTCGTCCTAGAGTAGATGATGAAACTAGATTGAATATCCTGGTGGAGCTCCAGGACAACCCTCATTCTAGTACAAGGTCGATTGCATTGAACAATGATATTTCACATGTAACTGTGGTGAACTTTCTCAAAAAAGAGAAAATTCACCCCAATAAGGGTCACTTGATACATGCATTGACTGAGGACGACCCAGACCGCCGTCTCCACTTTTGTGAAGATTTAATGCATCGATGTAACGGAGACCCCGACTTCCTCAAGAACATAATTTTTTCTGACGAGGCTACTTTTTATCATAATGGATCGGTGCATCGACATAACTGCCGGTATTGGTCTCAGGAAAACCCGCACTGGGTGCAAGAAGTAGATCAACAGCACCCCCGAAAGGTGAACGTTTGGGCGGGAATAATAGGGCGTCGTATTTTAGGCCCGTATTTTTTCGAGGAAAATTTAACTGCTGCTCGCTATTTGGATTTCCTGCGGTTCGATTTGGTCCCAAGCTTAGCAGAGTTATTCCCGAACAACGAGGATCCTGATATTCCTGAGGAAAGAATTTGGTTTCAGCAGGATGGTGCACCGCCCCATTATGGAGTGCAAGTACGGGAGTACTTGAATAACACGTTTACTGGCCGGTGGATGGGCGGGCGACGCGGAACAATCGAGTGGCCTCCGCGTTCACCTGATTTAACACCTCTAGACTTTTTTTTATGGAGCTATTTGAAATCGCGTGTGTACACAAACAGACCAGGTGATTTGGAAGAATTTAAAAACCGTATTCGTTTTGAAATCAATCAAATCGACCCGGGAATGCTTGAACGAAGTGTAGACGGCGTTTACACACTTTTAGGACAATGCCAAATGGTACAGGGTGGGCAATTCGAACAATTTCGCTAGACTTACACAAACATTAGTGTAATTTTACTCATTTGAAATGTAATTTTGTCAACTTTGTTCTTTTCGGAGCCATTAATAGTGTAAGTAGACAATTATCACTTATAAGTACTTAAGGTGCATTTTTCTAAAAAAAATTGTTATGTAAGACATCGAAATTTTCACACCGTTGTTTAGATAATTATCACTGTCATCAATTTCGAACGAAAAAAATATGCATTGTCATTTAAAAAAAAATTGTCATCGCTGCCGTAAGTGGGTTATCGAAAAAAAAATTTTTCCACGAAACAAGGTGCCCTGGATCAAATAAAAATCGACGGGTCTCACCGTTTTTCGAAAAAAAATTGTTTAACGAAAATATGAATTTTATGCAGAACTTTTTTACCACTATACAGGGTGTTTCAGTTCGAGTGAATCAAATTTTAACCACAGATAGAACTCGATAAGTAATTAAGAATTGCCTTATAAACCAAGGTTCTATGTCTCACCGTTTTCGCTCTACAGGGCCGTATTGGTCGGTTTTTTACATCATATTATTTATGATATCTCTGGTATGGTTGTAACAATTTGATTCAAATCTGGTATGATGTTAATACTTACGAATGTCTATAATTTACTGCAAAATTTACAAATTTTTTGTAGGTCAATGGCGTAGAAACGGGTAGGGTAGCGGGATTTTTTTGCCCCAACTTCTACGCCAATGACCTAATACTTATTTGGGGTAAATTTTTAGATTCCTTGGACAATTTGGCATAATACTTGTTTGAAATCGGTAAAGTGTCTTGTTCTGCCGAAAATCTCAATAATGTGGAAGGCCGTTCTTCTGATAAGGAATCAAGTTTAGTTCAGTTTAAGCCGGTCCCAGACGATGTGTCCAACGTTGGTTCCAACGTTGGTTCCAATGTTGGTTCCAACGTTGGACACAATTTTCGTCATAAAAGTATGGCAAGTGTGTCTGCTAGACGATGGGGTGAACTTTTGTTGCAACATTGGAAACACATGTGGGGCCAACGTTCGTCAGTGTTGTACTCGTAGTATAGATTCACAGAATAGTAAAGAAATGGAAGATGAAGAGACAACAACTGCTGGCATTGCTGCCGGCATGATAGTATTATGCAGTGCAAAACTGTTATTACAAAAAAAAAATAAAAAAAAGGCGTTATAGGAGGTGGTGGATGCTATCTCTAAATAAAAGCAGAGAAAAGTAAGTATTGTTTTTTTCTTTAAATATCTGCCATTTGTACCTTCGCTGTCTGTATTTATGTAATTACATATTACCAATATAATTATTTGCAGACATTTATAAATATTTGTAGAATCTAATCCACAATATATTTCAGGTACAATGGCTTAAGCATGCTAGCTGATTTGAAAAGAGAACCTTCCGGAAAATTTGAAAATTTTTGTCGAATGTCTGCAGAAGATTTCGAAATAATTCTAAATAAAATTGGACCACAAATTATGAAGAAAGGTACTAATATGCGGAAAGCCATCCCGATTCAAGAACGTCTAGCAATTACTCTCCGATTTTTGGCAAGTGGCGACAGTTATACCAGCCTTGCTTATTTGTTTAAGGTGTCAAACCAGGTGATCAGCCTTATTGTACCAGAAGTGTGTCAAGCCATCAATGAAGCATTAAAGGATGAAATAAAAGTAAGTAATCTTTTATGTCTTTCATGTGTTTATTAAAAAATGAAAACTAGCCAGCTTACAAAATAATATATCAAAAAAAAACTATTACTTAAGGGTTCAAAAAAATATATTTTCTTAGAAAATAGAAAAAGCTCTTCTACATATTTTCAGTTGTCTTCAAAACGTGAATAATAAGCGGCTACAGAAGTTGTTTTGTTTTGTGGCGATTGGTCAGCATCAATAAATGTCATGTTTTCAACATAAGGGAGATTAGGAGGGATAATGCTGATAGGGGGAGTGGGACTAGGCGATGGTGACTGAGTGTATGAAAAAGAGGGACAGTTTTGCAAAGAATTTGATATGTGGGACTGAATATTAGCGGATTGGAAGGAGGTTTGTGATAGAAATTGAGACTGATCAGTAGAAGTCGGACTTGGAGATGGTGGTTCAGTACGTATTGAACTAGGAGATAAACTAGGAGTTATTGTTTTATTGGAGGAGCTTGCAGAATAATGTTTAGGTGCTATAACATTTTCATGATACTCTGCTTCAAACACAAGATTGTCAATTTTATTTTGCAATATCAACCTGGTCCCAACTGATAATTTTCTTAGCTTTTCAGCTAATAATTGACCATAAAGTGCAGCTGCATCCTGACGAGGATGTTCTTGCCTTCTATTACTTAAATTATGGAGTGCAGCACTTGCTTCTTTTAAATGAGTTTCTATTTGATTCTGTTCATCTCTATAATTCGTCGTCCGTTTTCTTTTTGTGATTGTTTGAGGCTTCTGGAACTGAGGTTTGGTTCTTTCGATGTTAGTATTTGAAACTGAATTTTCAAGTCTATCAGATTCTCTTTGAATTTCTTCACGCTGATCCAATTCCTCTGACTCATTTATTGTCTCTTGCTCGCGTACAAGAGATTCATCACCAATCACCTCATCCTAAAAATTATGCACTATATGAAAAAAGAATCGCTGGAATACAACGAAAAGAAATTTAAAACACACCAGTGGTAAAATAATGCAATGTTCTTAAAATGGTTGCGCAGAATGTCTATAATTTATTTTTAAGTAAAAAAAAATAATTGAAAGTATTTTTCAGAAATAATGTTGCATAGAATGATTAAAAAAAGGGGGGGAAATTAACAAAGCCACAACTATTTCTTATTCTTTTGTTTTTTTCAGCTTCCAAAATCAGAAGAACAATGGATGAAAGTTGCGAATGGCTTTGAACTTCACTGGAATTTTCCACATTGCGTGGGTGCGATAGATGGGAAACACGTTATACTACAAGCCCCATTTAATACCGAATCTGAATTTTTTAACTACAAAAAGTCATTTAGTATTGTGCTTATGGCTTTAGTCGATTCGGAATATTGTTTCACGTTTGTTGATATTGGTGCCCAAGGCAGAATGAATGATGCAGGCGTTTTTGCAAGTACATCACTGTATCGTAAAATTGTTCGAAACGAACTTTTACTACCACCAATGGAACCTTTACCAGGACGCGAAAAACCAGTACCGTATGTTTTTGTGGGGGATGATGCATTCCCCATAAGCAAGTCTGTTTTGAAACCATATCCTGGAACTCACATTAAAAATAGTATGGAAAGAATTTTCAATTATCGGCTTTGCCGTGCACGTAGAATTGTCGAAAATATGTTTGGAATTTTAGCATCAGTATTTCGGGTGCTCAGGTCTCCTATGTTACTAGAACCTGGAAAAGCTGCTTCAATTTGCATGACATGCACATTGCTGCATAATTTTTTACGGAAAAGTAAAACATCTAGAAACAGGTACACCCCAATTGGTACTTTTGATGGCGAAGTGAATGGACAAGTAATATATGGGGCATGGCGTAAAGATAATAACATGACTTCATTAACTGCACTACCTAAAACTCCCAGAAAATCTTCCCAAGAAGCAAAAGATATTCAGGAAGAATTTGCTAAATATTTTATTTCAAATGGTGCAATTGAATGGCAAAATTATATTAATTAATTGTTTTTGATACTTAATAAACTTACCTCTGAACTTAGGGATGGTATTTTATTTTTTGTGACTCTTATAAACCTATCAATGGCATCATATGCAAACCAGGAAGGTTTGAATATATTGTCACTCCCTGATCCTGTAGTACTTGAATCTTGCACTTTCTTTCTCAAATTTCTATATGTTGACAAAATAGACTCTTTTTTGTTCTTCAGCTCTGATACGGGCATGTCGGTGGACATTTCTCTTGAAATATCAACCCACGCATCATTTAGAGCATTTCTATTCTTGTGTCCCTGATGTTTGGGATTCCATAAAATAGGATGGCTCTCATAGAGTTGAATAAATTCAAGAATAAGTTCATTATTCCATTCCACCATAATCTGAAAAGAGATATAGATACTATCTAGAGTCCCGTAAGACGGTAACTCATTGCTATCAGTGCCATCTTATTTTTTTTAAATAGGAACATAGTTTTTTTATTTCATTTTTCCGAAGCATTTGCTCCCCCAAAATCAATGATGTACCTATCGCACTCGCTCAGAATTTGGAAATAGTATATTAAAAAACAAGTTTCATAAGACACTATTTTACACTCTTTTTTCTGTTTAGCAAACGAGCCGCCAATTGCTGTAAAATGTCTTATGAAACGTGTACTTTATAATACTTTTTCTATTTTGGCTTTTAATGTTGCAAATATTTTTAAAAATAATAATTAATTTTTTCACATAAAATTAGTTTTTTTATAAAGTTGACAGAACGAAGGCCATCTCTTTTTATTTTATACTATAATTTTTAAATCTCTTTGATAATAATCTTTGATGCGTGATATTTCTTTAATGCGTTTTCTGTATAATCTGCATGGTAAAATGATTGTCCAGTTCTACTAAGTAAGATAAACTTTATTGTACCTCGAACTAACAGAAAACAACACTATTCTACTCTTAGATCTAACATTTTAATTAAATGCCCTATTTCATGTATGTGTGAATTATACAGGGTGTCCGCAAATTTCACCGACAACCTTTGACTGCACATTCACGACGATAAATAAAGACGATCTACGAAAAAAAGTTAAATAAAAAATTTTTGGTTTTTGAGTTACAAGCCTTTAAAGTTTACAAAAATACGACCACTGTAAAAGTTTTGACCGCTAAAAGGGAGAGGTAACCAGAGAAAACTATCACCCAGTATATCGATTTGACTAAAGCTTTAAGAAATAATATGCAATAATGGTCCAAATAAATGTACCATATTTAACGCGATCGGTAAAAGGGTTATTAATTAAATTAATTTTATTTTTGACAACTTTGAAGGCCTGTAGCTCAAAAACCAGAAGGTTTTTACTTAACTTTTTTTTCGTAGATCGTATTTATTTATCGTCATGAATATGCAGTCAAACGTTGTTGGTGAAATTAACGGACACCCTGTATCACAAGATTGCAGCAGATTGTGACATATTTTATGATAGTCTGAATAGTATGTATGAACTTATTCGTTTAAATTAGTTTTAATCATATTTGTCTTTTTTTTCTTTTTTGCATATATTTAATATAGGTATATATTTGCAGTTAATGTAATTTTTATATCATACAGTACTTATATGTTCACTATTATTAATTTTTTATTCCTGTAATTGGGCATTTCCTGTAGGAATAATAAAGATTATTTTTATTATTATTATTACTATTATTATTATTATTATTATTATTATTATTATTATTATTATTATGATTTTATATATTCTACAGTAAAAACGAGGTAATGTTTAGTAGAGCACAGTAGGGAAATATTCTTTTATGAAAATTATTAAAAATAATTACAATTTTTATTAACAAATATTTTTCAGCAAAAAAAAAACAAANAGCATTGACAAGTGTCAATTTTGCCGACCTACAATGAAATATTTAGGTTATGTTGTAGATCGGAATGGCTTACATGTAGACCCCGACAAAGTTAAGGCCATGTTGATGATACCTACCCCCACAACTGTCAAAGAAGTCAGAAGAGTTCTTGGAACTTTTTCGTGGTATCGCTCTTTTGTTCCAGATTTTGCTACAATTTCTTCTCCTCTTACAGCTCTTTTGAAAAAGTCACGGAAGTTCTGTTGGACTCCTGAATGCCAAGAGGCATTCACCAAAATAAAAGAATGTCTAGTGTCTGCGCCGGTCCTTAGTTGTCCGGACTACTCTTTACCATTTGTGGTTCAAACCGACGCTAGCGGTTTTGGGATTGGTGCTGCCTTGATACAGCCATATCCGGAGGGAGACAGGGTGATCTGCTACCTCAGTCGTTCCCTGACAAAACAAGAACGCAATTACAGCATCACAGAGCGCGAGTGCCTTGCGGTGTTGTATGCCGTTACTAAACTACGATCATTTCTAGAAATGGTTCCTTTCACGGTGGTCACAGATCACTATTCTTTAGTGTGGCTACAAAATTTAAAGGACCCTACACAACGTCTTGCACGATGGGCTGTAACGCTCCAGCAGTACGATTTTAAAATTGTGCACAGGAAAGGTAAAGAACACCTGTTGCCTGATATGCTGTCCAGATCAGTACCTGTAGTAAATGTTGTAGGTGTCAGTACTGATACGGTAAAGGATACCTGGTATAATAATATGCTTACGAAGGTTCGCCAGTCACCATTAAAGTACCCGAACTGGAGAGAGTCTGATGGAGTTCTGTACAAGTATGTAAGGCCTAGCTATGTTGAACTGTCCACGCCTCAAGAGTGTTGGAAGCAGGTCGTACCTAAAAACCAACGTAAAGAGATAATTGCCACAGCTCATGAGCCAGCGACGAGTGGTCATGCTGGGGTGTACAAGACTTACCATAGAATTTGCGAGAAATTCTATTGGCCAAAACTTCGCAGTGACATTGGACGCTACATTCGTAATTGCCAGACCTGCGCAGCCTATAAACATGATCAGAAAGGACCTCGAGGTTTGATGACCCGTCCACCTGCCCTCAGTCGGCCTTGGGAGATGATCTCCACCGACCTCATGGAGCCATTCCCGAGATCAACAAGGGGTAATCAGTACATCCTAGTCATAATGGATAACTTTAGCAAATTTGCGATGGTCTTTCCTCTTAGATCTGCTTCGGCAGATATTATTTCTCGAAAAATCGAGGAGGAAGTCTTCCTGGTATTTGGAGTACCTAGGCTCTTAGTATGTGATAACGGACCCCAATATAGGTCTAAGAAGTTCCGTAGTTTAGCTGAGGAGTACCATGTTCGTATACGGTACAATGCATTTTACCATGCCCAGGCTAATGCAACCGAAAGGTTCAATAAAACATTGAAGACAATGATTGCCATGTATGTGTCCGAAAATCAACGGCGATGGGACTGCAACCTTGCCAAACTCGCTTGTGCGACAAGGAGTGCGCGCCATGAAAGTACGAAGGAGTCTCCATACTTCATAAATTTTGGTCGACGTATGGTACTCTCAGGAGACGACCATTATAACAATTCCATCGATTCTGAAGAATACAGTACAGAGAGTAGTGTAAGGCAAGAAGGGTTTAAGAAGTTGTATCAGGATGTGAAGAATAGGTTGGAAAAGGCTGCACAGAGAAATGAAAGGACATATAATTTAAGAAGAAGAAGTGAAGAGTTTATGGTAGATCAGTTGGTATGGAAAAGGAATTTTACTCTCTCAGATGCTTCTAAATTTTATACCAGCAAGTTAGCTCCTAAATATGTTGGCCCTTTTCGAATAAAGAAGCGTGTCTCACCCTGGACGTATGAACTTGTCGACGATGCTGGGAACTCCATAGGTATTTGGAACGCCAAAGACTTAAAGCCGGCTAGCGCCGATGAAAATTTCCCATGAAATTTTCTTCAAGCAAGGGGGAAATTGTAACATCCCATTTTGTGTAGTCCTCTTTGGGTCGATTTTATTGTCTCCAGTTGTATACCTTTCACCCAGACGGCTATTTATCCCTGAAAGTATTAATAAGTGTAGTAAGTAGATAGTTTATTTTAATTAGGTTAGTAATATTCATTATTATTAGAGTAGCTAGTTTAAAAGTAGATAGTTTACCTTTATTTTTCTAGTTATATGTCTGTTCATTTCACAAACTGTAAAGTATTTGCTTGAAATATATTTTCAATAGGTTTTCCTTTTAATATCGCCTAAATATGGCAGTTTATCTACTGATAGTGTCCTCTAGTGGTCAGTAGCGTTGTCAGTACCGCATCAACGGTAGAACTCACATTCAAGATACTTACCGCGACATCTCGCTTATAGAGACTCAAATAGTTCGGTTGGCTGATAGTTAGCGCAGATTTTTAGTTTTCGCGATGAGTTCTAGACCGGAAGAAGATTTTCTGATAGGTGTCCTAAAGAGGTGGTCTCCCACTC
>NW_019417364.1:76386-77591 GCF_000390285.2 Anoplophora glabripennis | reverse complement strand
GATTTGTATAATATAAAACTGTATAAAATAGTGAAAGTAATGTTAAAGAAGTGTTAAGAAACAAGACTAGTGGCATGTAATTAAGTTGAATAACATATTTTGCATAAATTTTGATAAAATAGCTAAAATCTGTAATAACCTCAAATGTCATCGTAATATAAAGAATTAGATATCAAAATTTTCAGAAAAATGTGTAGAAGTCAAATACATCAGTGTCATGTTGTATAGTACACGCATAAAGGCACTATTTTGAAGTAAAAATTTCATGAAATTCCAAATTTATATCTCCATGACAACCTAGTGTTTTGTTTTTCATTTATAAAAACTAGTGTACGGCTTCTAGGTAGCCAGTCTTCCATAATTCATCGAACAGTTCACGTCATTCATTCTCCTGAAAAAACAAAAGAAAGTTCAAAAAGTAAATAATTAAATAAGTTGTTACCTGGCATAAGTGAGGTTACAGAAGTTTGACAACCGTCAGAGGTTAAGAAAATTTCCACCAGTTCAAAATTCCCAATTGTGCAAATATTCACTTAAGTTTATGTGATGGGAATTAGATATCATTGTTACAAAAAGTGTAAGAAATAAATTGTCAACAAGGCGTTTGTGAAGTGCTACGAAAAAAGTGCTCCGATAACCTACCAGTGGAAATACCAACACATCGTAAGAAATTAGGTGTATTTAAACCGAGCAGAATCCACTACAATACAGAACCCCAACTAGGAGACGGATATCGGACCAACTTTGCATCATCGTGTCAAAGTGAGTTGATTGTAGCTACACAAATATTGGCCAATTAAAAAATTCAATATAACAATTTCATAATTTAAAATGTTTAACAATACCAATCAATAATCGTACGAATTCGTAAACCTAATCAAAATAAAAGTCGTCTATAAATTTCACCTCTAAATTAAATTAGATATAAGTAATTAAAATTTGTCAATTGTAAAAAAGTTTTATATGTGTAATATATTTGTAAATTCGTATTAAAACCTATATTTTTCATTTCATTTCATAGTAATATCAAAATAAGTAACAAAGTGAAACACACCCTGAGTAAGAAAGTGAGCTAGATATTTATATTAATAAGACTAGATCTTAATTGGCGCCTGGGCATAACAAAAATTGAAAATCCAAATCTATAAATCAAATTTAACAAAAAAAATAAAAACATTCAACAAACATAAAACAAAAAACTATAA
>NW_019417364.1:27719-75829 GCF_000390285.2 Anoplophora glabripennis | reverse complement strand
TATATAGGGTGTTAGTAAAAAAGTGCGACAAATTTCAGGGGGTGATTCTACATGAGAAAATAATGGCAGTTTGCTTATAAACGTTAAAAAGATTCGTTTTCCGAGATACGGGGTGTCAAATTTTTCGTTTAAAAAAATTGAGATTATTACCCGTACGCGCGCCAATGATAAACATAAAATTCTTAATTGCGTGTCAAAAAATGCGCAATAATTACCTGTTAAAACCCACCAAATTTCATTTACACATCTCGACCGGTTTTATTCAAGTTGCCTTTTTCACGTATATAAATCTGTTACAATTGCTCGTAAAAAATACAGTGGCGTAGGTTTTTTTTTTTATAAAAAAGGGGTAACCCTGTCCAGTTGTACACCACTGGTTGAACCTTTAGAGCTTATATTTAAGGGAATACAAGGCCTACTATCATACATTATCTGTACTAAATTTTATTAAAATCGGTTAACATATTCCGGAGATATAAACAAAAAAATAATTTTTTTAACAATTTCAACACCTTGTATCTCTAAAACGAGGCTGTTCCAGACCAATGTTTATAAGACAAACTCCTATTATTTTAAAGAGATTTATCTGTTCTCGAAGTTTCCTGTATAAAATTCGGACCACCCTGTATATATCATTTCTTTGGTGAGTGTTATATAATTATATTCATCTTTTACATAAATTATTTTACTATATTTACTGTTTAAATTATTCTGTATTGGAGTATATCTANTTTACTAAAATCTTTTAATGAAAAATTGTATATTTACTAACCGGATGTCTTTTTGAATCTTTATACTGGATGTTCCACAAAACTGATCCAATTACCAACAGAACGAAACTTTCCTTAGGTATATTTTTTCCATTTCTACAGTTTGTACTGAAGTCTGGAATATTTTTATGAAAAATCTTATACCCTACCAACCAGGTGTTTTTTGCAATTTATGTACAGGATGTTTCGTAAAACTTACACAGGTGGACTAGATTATTCCTTATTCATTTTTTGAATTTTTTCTTTAAATCTTTTGAAGAAAAGCCGCAGCGCGGCTCGAGGGCCGAAGGCCCGAGAGAAAGGTCAAACTCCACGTCAGCGGAGTTTGCCTGCCTTTCTAGTGATAAACATAAAATTCTTAATTGCGTGTCAAAAAATGCGCAATAACTACCTCTTAAAACCCACCAAATTTCATTTCCACATCTCGACCGGTTTCATTCAAGTTGCCTTTTTCACGTATATTGTGCATTAGAATATAAATCTGTTACAATTGCTTGTAAAAAATACAGTGGCGTAGGTTTTTTTATAAAAAAGGGGTGACCCTGTTCAGTTGTATACCACTGGTTGAACCTTTAGAGCTCATATTTTAAGTTAAAATCGGTTAACATATTCCGGAGATATAAACAAAAAATTAATTTTTTTTAACAATTTCAACGCCTTGTATCTCTAAAACGGGGCTGTTCCAGACCAATGTTTATAAGACAAACTCCTATTATTTTAAAGAGATTTATCTGTTCTCGAAGTTTCCTGTATAAAATTCGGACCACCCTGTATATATCATTTCTTTGGTGAGTGTTATATAATTATATTCATCTTTTACATAAATTATTTTACTATATTTACTGTTTAAATTATTCTGTATTGGAGTATATCTACTGCACTGTAAAATTTATTTATTGATACACTGTTCTACATGTGTAAAAACCCTACCACAGAACAGAAGGGTAGAAAGAAACAAAATTACAGGAAAAATATTAAAAGAGAAAAAACAATAGGCAAAGATACAATGAAACAAAAACGTGCTTAAAAACTATTTTGTTATTAATATAAAAAGAGAGATCAATAGTTAAAAATTGCAATTAAAAAAAAAGTAGTATTCAAATACATAAGCTAACATACAGTGATTTTATTTTGGTAGGTAACGCTGGAATTAAAATATCTAACTTATTAATAAATTACAATAGTTACACATTGTGTACATAGGTGAATATTTAAATATATTTGTACGTGGCATAGAAACATAAAAAGTGATTCCCTCTCTTGAATTGACCCTCGGAACGTAAAAATTAAGCTGATGTAATCTGGACAGTCAGTTTGGTTATTCAAAATTTTAATTTTAATAGTACACAGTGGCATCGACGCCTTAAATCAGAACTTTTCAACGAATGTAGATCTAATAAGTCAGATTGTAAAAAACCAATAGGTAGAAAGTCACCATCTATTTTAAAAATTAGAAATTCAACAAACTTTATGCAGCTTCGATATTCTGTACAAATGAATGAGACCAAACGGGTTTTTTGCCTGTTCATTTGGTCAAAATCTTTACTATTTCTGACTATGAAACCATACGACTTCCATGCTTTAGATATTATTTTTGTGGTCTCTCTAATTCCCTATTAAAATTATTTGAATCTTATTTGTCAAATAGATTCCAGTATGTTCAACCATTGAGAACATTGAGGATTGTATACGTCTTCAAAATAATTTGATTCAAATTGATTACTGGTGCTAATTGAATAGACTTCCTATGAATGCTAAGAAGTGTAACATAATATCTTACATTTTAAAATCATAAAAAATATTTGACTATAATTTTAGTGGTATGACTCTCGACCTAACACTTTTTGCGATCTCAGTGTTATTTTTGATAAGTTATCTTTCAATTTGCACGTTCAGGGTACTTCGCCTCGCCTTTCCGAAATCGGAGTACTTAGACCAGGCAATAAAGAGAAAAATATCTAGATTTTCGCGGCCCGGTCCGATTTTAATGCGGTTTTTTGCATTTTATTCAGAAATACCGTCGGAAAAAAGTCCCGCCTTTTTTATTATCCGGAAGTGGCGGAAATGCATCGCGGGTGCATAAAGTGCATCTAGAAGTGCATCGCATCCGAGAAACTTGCCAAAGTGCACGAAATACCGAAAAAATTGGTACTCGGGGGTTTTGGGGCGCAGAATTCAAATATGCATATATCCAGTTTACCCGACCCCCCGGGGGGCGACTTCCGGCCGCTTGGGGGGCGCGGGGGGCACGTGGATTGCAAGGTTCTCCGAATGACTGGAAAAATGGATTTCGGTCGTTTTCGCGGGTGCTGATTCCGAATTCGAGGGTGAAAAATATCCCCTGTGTTTGTGGAGGTGGAGGGGGGGTGGGTATGAAATCTAAAGTTCTCGAAATGACTGAAAATATATCTCGGGGGTTTTCGCGGTTGCTGATTCCGAATCTGAGGGTGAAAAATATCCCCTGTGCTCGTGGAGGGGGCGGTGGGGGGTAGGGGGTTATGAAATCTAAAGTTCCCGAAATTACTGGAAAAATGGATCTCGGGGGTTTTTGCCGGTGCTGATTCCGAATCTGACCGTGCCAAATGCGTCCGATGACTATTTCTGATTTCACTTACTGCGTATACAATATACATGTATGTGCGCGTCCTCGCTTCATCTGTTTCTTCCTCTTTTCTGGGACTCCTCCCCAAAAATTCCACTGTTATGTATAGGTACCGCCAGACAGCTACGCGCATCCGTATACCTGAGATTCGAGAGCGTATACAGCGGGAATTTCGAAAAGCAGCATCTCACAATATTATCGAATTTCGTACTCTTCTCATTCTTCCCCCGGGGCCTGATTGTCCTAATATATCACTAACATCACACGTTATAATTTTCTATCCCCAAAATACTCTTTATTCCATGTTACCAGTTCATGAATATTATAACCCTCCCCCTACCCCCCACCGCCACCTCCACGAGCACAGGGGATATTTTTCACCCTCAGATTCGGAATCAGCATCCGCGAAAACCCCCGAGATACATTTTCCCAGTCATTTCGAGAACTTTAGATTTCATACCCGCCCCCCCCCTCCACCTCCACGAGCACAGGGGATATTTTTCACCCTCGAATTCGGAATCAGCACCCGCGAAAACCCCCGAAATCCATTTTTCCAGTCATTCGGAGAACCTTGCAATCCGCGTGCCCCCCCGCGCGCCCCAGGCGGCCGGAAGTCGCCCCCCGGGGGGTTAGATGGACTGGATATATGCATATTCGAATTCTGTGCCCCCCAAAGCCTCCGAGTACCAATTTTTGCGGTATTTCGTGCAGTTTGGCAAGTTTCTCGGATGCGATGCACTTCTAGATGCACTTTATGCACCCGCGATGCATTTCCGCCACTTCCGGATAATAAAAAAGGCGGAACTTTTTTCCGACGGTCTTTCTGAACAAAATGCATAACACCGCATTAAAATCGGACCGGGCCGCGAAAATTTATATATTTTGGGGTAAATCGTTCTTTATTGCCTGGTCTAACTTTTTCAACTGTAAATCCCATCGCCTCTCACGAATCAGGGTGCTTTTTCAACCGTAAGTTCCCTTACACCTCACGATTGTTCAACGGGTGAACCCTCTTATTTCTCACGAACTGGTAGGTTTTCACACGA
Source organism: Anoplophora glabripennis (assembly GCF_000390285.2). Classification (NCBI taxonomy): domain Eukaryota; kingdom Metazoa; phylum Arthropoda; class Insecta; order Coleoptera; family Cerambycidae; genus Anoplophora; species Anoplophora glabripennis. Next base: position 71,411 of record NW_019417364.1, on the reverse strand, counting down.
ACATCCCTTGGACAGTTGAAGAAGTACTCCGATTTCGGAAAGGCGAGGGCACTTACGGTTGAAAAAGTACCTTGAACTATGAGAAACGAGAGGTCTCAAGAGGTACCCCGACCACACCCCACTTGACTTTGTATGAAAATTGCCATTCCAACCCTCATAAGGGCGTGTATGTCGGTGGCAAAGGCTGCTGAGGGTTGACGAGGGGGTTGCATTCATTTTCGGTAGTCTTCTTTGTTTACAGCAGCCTAGAAAACGTAGGCATACACAACCCAACTTTGTATGAAAATTGACACTTCATCCCCCATAAAAGGGGTGTATGGGGGTGGTAAAGTAACGCTAGGGGGTAACGAATTGACATTTCAACTCCTAGAAAGGGGTGTATGGGGTGGTAACGGGGAAATGGCTTGTAAAATTTTTTTATGGGCATATTCGGTTTCAGCAACCTCAAAAACGAAGGAGTAGGGGGGTCTACCCTCTGGGTCTTAACATTTTTTTTGTGTGCCTGTAATAAAATCTATTTTTATGTATCTCCAAGAAACTATACAGGATAAATACACACGCCAACATGAGAATTTTTAGTTTTATAAATAAAGGATGACAGTGTTCTCTACTTGGGACCCCTTAAATGATCTCAATAGCTTTTTCTTGCATACGAAATATTTTCATTGAATGAGTAGACTGTCTCCATAAAAGCAGACCAATTGTTAAGTAGCGGTGAAAAAGAGGTGTGTGGTCATCATCAAATCATGACTAAGACAATTTCTCAATAGTCGCAGTAGAAATAATTATGTAGAAAGTTTTTTTCATAGGTTAGTAATGTGTATGTCCTAGTTCAGCCTATCATCTTTTTTAAAACAACAAATCTACGTGTTGATTTGATATAATGATCCTATTTGAATGAATAATAATTTTCTGTTTTATCTCTGTTTGGTATAAGATAATTTACCGAGAACCAAGTTTCCATTTTCCCACCTGTAAGCAGATAATTGATATTTAGGTTTCCCGGAATTATAGAGGTGTCATCAGCGTAACAGACACATACCTTTGGGAGTATATAGTTAAAGGTATCATTTATATATATAATAAAAGGGATTGGTTCATTATAGCTACCCGATGTATAACAAAGCTTTGGTTAGGTCACATAATGTAAGAGCAGTTATTAGACCGTTTTCTATGTTATCTATTATCGAATTTACTATCATTGTTGACTTGTTGAAATCCGAATTAATTGTTGTTTATTATTGAATGAGTGTTTAAAAAGAGGTTAATCGGCCCTTCATCAGAATCTCAAAAAATTTTGCCAAAAATTGGAATAATAAATATGGGTCTATAGTTGTCTGGAGTATTTGGGTCTCCATTCTTAAATATAATAGTCCAACCGAATTACACATGGAGAAAAAAAAATTGTTACCTGGACTTTTATAAGTGGAAATGGTATAATAAACCTAAAAAAAATAAATGCGTGAGCAGGGGCGTTGGAGGGTTGTTTTGGGGAGTTGAAAAGTTATGAAAAATTGTATCATTGGGATTTCTGGCGAAAGTTGACGTCAAACAAAAAAGTATCCAATACAAAAGTTGTAGATCATACAAAAATCTACAACTTTTGTAGAGGTCACTCTCTTTTTAACATAACCTCAAAATTTCCAAGAAAAATGCGAACATGTTTTTTTCTGATTTTTCGTTTTTTATTTCTCATTTCCGCAAAAATAATTTAATTTTGACGAAACTTGGTGAAAGTATACCTTTCTCTGCCTTAAATAACCTCATTTTTTTAGATAAAAAATCAAGAAGTTTTTGAGATATTAATTTTTTTCGGCCTGACACTTTTTTCAAAGAAAAATTCTACTTAAAAAAATCATCGTACAGAGTTCTGCCGATAATCATTTTTTTCGTTTTGTCATATACTTTTTGGTGAAATAAAAAAATCTGTAATAACATTTCAAAAACATGCTCAAAAATGCAAAAAAGTAAAAAATGACTTGCAACAATGAATTTTTCAGTTATTGTTGATAATTTGTTTAAATTTAAAAACATTCAAAAACTGATTACACCATTCAATTCTACGGAAAAAAATAAAAAAAAACTGTCATTGTTTGACCCAAAACTTTGTTATTGTACAGTATTGCTATAAACATCTAAGTCGAATTATAAATGCACAAATGATGAATTATCTTAGGATGATTGGAGATTTCAGCTATATAAAGTAATAACTGCAAAGTTTACCGTTGACGCGAAATCCGAAAACCCGAAATTTTGCAAAATCGTTTAATTTTTTTCTGGATTTATTTGTAAACGAATTTTAAATAAATTGCATATTTACATTGCCACTTTTTTCGCTCTATCCAATGGCATCAACATTTTTGCAATCCCACGTTTCGTCTTCGACGGGCCATCATCAGATTAATTTTTTTAAATATATCGCTGCTATTTTTATGACAAAATCTAGTCATTTCTGTATTAGATGATATTACTATTGTAAATTGTTGTATATTGTAATCGTCATTAAAAATTTTCCTGAGTACGGCTCTGAACGCTTTCAAAATACCTGTATCTATTGGAGGAGAGAGATAGAAGAGAGAATAAAAGTCGATACAGCACAAAATATCCAACAATTTTTTTAATCCATAATTTAAAAAGTTGTACCTGATAAAAGAATATTACGAATTTATTAAATATTTTATTATTTCTAATTAGTATTGTTAACAGTAGTAAAAAATTGTTGGATATTTTGTGCGGTATTGACTTTTATACTGTTATGACTTCATCCAATAGATATTTTGAAAGCGTTCAGAGCCGTATTCAGGAAAAATTTTAAATTATAGCGAAAACAAGCTAAAAATTTTTTAAGCGATTACAATAGTAATATCATCTAACTCAGGAAAATGTTGATGCCATTGTATAGAGCGAAAAAAGTAGCATTGTAAATATGTAATTTATTTTAAAATTCGTTTTCAAATAAAGCCAGAAAAAATTAAACAATTTAGCAAAATTTAATATATTGTTAGGTATAAAAAAACACAACTTTTTTCTAATCTGAGCCACCCCGTATCTTTTACCGTTTCCTAGATCCTAATGCTATCCCATCCTTATCTTGGACACAGTGTATATCTATGAATTTCTCAAACTTTAAAAAAAAATAAGTACACTAATCGATCTTACGGAAAAAAAATATTATTTATTTTATTTATTCACTATTCGACTTATGTTTATAGCAATACTGTATAAAAATAGTTTTGGGTCAAACAATGAGACAGTTTTTTTTTTATTTTTTTCCGTAGAATTGAATGGTGTAATCAGTTTTTGAATGTTTTTTAATTTAAACAAATTATCAATAATAACTGAAAAATTCATTGTTGCAAGTCACTTTTACTTTTTTGCATTTTGAGCATGTTTTTGAGCTGTGACTACAAATTTTTTTATTTCACCAAAAAGTATGTCAAAACGAAAAAAATGATTATCGGCAGAATTCTGTACGATGATTTTTTAAGTAGAATTTTTCTTTGAAAAAAAAAAGTGTTTCAGGCCGAAAAAAATTAATATCTCAGAAACTTCTTGATTTTTTTATCTACAAATTTGAGGTTATTTAAGATAGAGAAAGGTATACTTTCACCAAGTTTCGTCAAAATTAAATTATTTTTGCGGAAATGAGAAATAATAAATCAGAAAAAACCTGTTTTTCGCATTTTTCTCGGAAATTTTGAGGTTATGTTAAAAAGTGACCTCTACAAAAGTTGTCGATTTTTGCATGATATACAACTTTCGTATTGGATACTTTTTTGTTTAACGTCAACTTTCGGCAGAAATCCCAATGATACAATTTTTCATAACTTTTCAACCCCCCAAATCTACCCTCAGCTGCCCCTGCTCACGCATTTTTTTTTTCGTTTATCATAAGCCCCTTTACCATTTCCACTTATAAAAGTCCAGGTAACAATTTTCTTTTTTTTTATTTTGATCGGTCTATAAGGATAACTTTGCTTATATGAAGATGTGTCGGGAAGTCCCTTTCAGAGAAGCCGATTAAAAAGCATAGTCAATGGACCAGATGTATAGTTTCTTTAATTATTCTGCTGTTTAGCATAAAAATGTAATGAATATCTTCTAGCTCTACATTCGTAAAATGTTGCATTTTCGACTGATAACAATTCATACAATGCCGCCAAACACATTTTTGTTCTGCTATGATAGAAAATATTGACAATTTTGATTCCCGGTGATTAACACATGTAACATTATTTTTAAACGAATATTCTACCAATATGAACCAAAAGTAGCTTTTTTTACCAAAAATTCTTCATTCATACTTATCAGTCAAACGTCAAAAAAGTCAAAGCATAAAAAAGTAATAGTAAATTTTATCCCCCTCCCCCCAATGTTGGAACGTATGTAATGATTTGTAAATTTCGTTTTAGTAGCGGACTGAGCACATATAAGTTAAGCTAGTTATAAAATTTCATAAATTTATCTCAACTGGTTTTGGAGTCATTTAGAAAAAAATAATCATCAGAGTTTTTCGACATAGAACACCCTGTAAAAATATTGCCCCCTAATTCCCGGACACTCTGTGTCTAGACAAGCTGTGTTTTTAAATTTTATATGGCCTTTTTAACTTCGTCTTCGGTAACTGGAATAAGGAAAAATTAGTTTTCAGAAGTGTTTCGAGATAGTTTAATGCGTTTGTGTTAGGAAGGTAAAGTTTTCACTATTTGTGCAGCTATGTTGATAAAAAAGGAGTTAAATTGGCCAGGAGAGATATTATTCTCTAACCAATATGTTTGAATAGGGCAAAGTCCTACAAATTTAGCAGTATCGGTCTGAAACATATGTGGGGCCGATTTTCTTTTCTGAATAGGACAAGAACAGTAGTGTTACCCTTTAATATGATGGATATTTTAAAAATCTACTAAACGACATTATGAGAGAACGTTATAAATAAAAGCAAGTTTCCACACTACTCATGAAGTATTGCTTATGCTGCGTTACCATTTTTTTATAGTGGGTGGTTCGCCAGTAGCCCTATATTCCACATTAAATTAACAATTCTCTAGTAAACAAGATTCTATTAACAAAATAAAAATTTATTCAAGTAATAACACAAATAAAATTTTTTTCTAGTAATAACACAAATAATATTGAAAAAACCATAATAACAATTCCATAAATAATACCGCATCTAAAGACAATCACCCAGTCAGTTTCCGGTACTCCATTATCACTCATCACCATCACTATCACTGTTACCGACATTGATAATAAAAAGATCGATGACTTCATCAATCATATTATCTACATCTCACATTTTCTTTTCCTCTTTTTCAGCGTGATTAATACTGTTTAAAAATGAAGGACCATCTCTGTCTTGAGACAGAGAAACAAAACAATCGCTGGTCTGTTTTACACTTAATTTGCATATTTTTACTTTGTACAGTTAAAGAATTGCCATACATGTGCCTCGTTCTCTCATCAGACACACACTGTGCCCGCGGGGTGGGCGAATTATTGCGTTATGTCCCCACCACAAGTGGACACGTGTGGCTAACACAATATAGTATACAATATTTCTCTTTTTTTAGACATATTATTCTACATGCCCCCCGCCTTGAAAGGGGGTCTTTCAAATAAAACATTTTCCTTTTTACAAAGTCAACTAAAATTATACCTCAAGAAGTTAATTTGAACAGTCTGATAAACACAACTTACTAATCTTCACTTAACGGTAACGGTTAATTTTTGCGAATGACCTTTTCACTACACTACCTTTTGTTTTTACACTAACAACACGTACAATTCCATCCTTCCCCGGATGAATCTCGGTGACACGCCCTAGCCTCCAATTTAAGGTTGGAACGTTGTCTTCTTTGATGACTACTAGCTGCCCAACCTTTAACGATGACTGGTTTGTTTTCCATTTGAACCGAACTTGTAACTGCTGTAAATATTCCTTTGCCCATCTGGTCCAAAAATGTTGCTGCAGCTGTTGCATGTACTGGAATCTTGATAACCGTGTCATGGGAATGTCTTTAACATCAGGGTCAGGAAGTGAAGTCAATCCTCTTCCAATAAGAAAGTGGGCCGGTGTTAAAACGTCCAGGTCATTGGGATCAGAGAATATTGGAAACAGTGGTCGCGAATTTAGGAATGCCTCTATTTGTACAAGAACTGTTGACATATCTTCAAATGTTAAATGCGCGTTTGCAATAACCCGCTTTAGATGATGCTTTGTAAATTTTACTCCATTTTCCCACAAGCCACCGAAATGTGGGGAATGAGCCGGAATGAAATGCAAATTTACTCCCTGATTGTGAAATGATTCTAATAAGGATTTTCCTTCGCGGCTCAAAAATTGATCAAGTTCTCTCAATTCTGCATTAGCACCCACGAAATTTAAACCGTTGTCAGAATAAACAGAGTTTGGAGTACCACGCCGCGATGCAAATCGTCGAAATGCTGCGATGAACCCCTCCTTTATGAGATCCGACACGAGTTCTAAATGGATAGCTTTAGTGGCAAAACATATAAACAAACAAATGTAACACTTGGTGAGCCTACTGTCTCGCCCTCTTTTATCTTTGATGTAGGTCGGACCCGCATAATCACCCCGGTTATGCAAAATGGATCCACAGGTTGAACCAGATGTTTTGGTAGTGCTCCCATTAATGGACTAACTAATTTTGGTTTAGCGCGATACCACCTAATACACTGACGCACCGTTTGCTTTCTACCCCCGATGGGCCAATATCTCTCACGAATACAGAATAACATTTGCTGTGGTCCAGCGTGTAACAACCTTTGATGTTCGTCAATAAAAATAAGTTTCGTCAGATTATCCTTTGCAGATAGCACAATTGGATGCCGTTTGTCAAAAGTCAATTCAGAATTTTGAAGTCTGCCACCCACTCTAATTATTCCAGAATTATCAATAAACGGATTCAAACATAAAAGCTTGCTTTTTTTCGAAATTTGACCTTTAGCCATCAGAATGCGATATTCATCGGGAAATGTTTTTCTTTGTGAAAGTTTCAATAAACATGTCATCGATACATGTAATTCCTGTGATGTCAATGGACCTGTTAATTTACTCTCTGGTTTTCTACAGAATTTTGCAAATCTTAAACAATATGCGATAACACGTTTTAATCGGTTTAAATTGGAAAAGTTTTCAATAGTCAACGTCCCATGGCAGATAACAACAAATGCTTGAGCACGCTCAACTCGAGGTTCAGGTAATTCCATTTCTATATTAAATTTTGATTCACGCCAAGAACTTTCATCGTGAGATCGCCACTCCGGACCACACCACCAAAGAGACGAATTCGCCAATTTTTCAGGAAGTAACCAAATCTGCGGGATTACTATTTGTGTTTACATGTCGCCAAGACAATGCATCGGTTAAGCTTTGTATCTGTGATACACGATTTGCGACAAAAACGTTTAACAAATGGAAGATGATTTTATCCAACTCAAAGCCACGGTTGAGTCAGACCACAAGAATATACAATCAAACTGGAGTTTCAATACCAAGTTTACTTTATTTATAACCTGAGCCAATAACAAACAAGCGTATAATTCAAGCCTAGGTATTGTAGTTGACTTTAAGGGTGCAACCTTACTCTTGGAACATAGAATAGAAACTTGAATTTCATTATTGGAATTTACACTTCGTATATAAATACAACAACCATATGCATCTTTGGATGCATCAGCAAATCCATGGAGCTCGATTTTGCATGCTTCCTCAATAATTACATGTCGGTTGATTTCCAAGTGATTCAATTTCGACAGTTGAGCGTTATACTCTTGCCATTGATCGTGTATATTCGAAGGAAGCGGTTCATCCCATGAGTGTTTCAGAGCCCACAATTTTTGAAGAATGATTTTTGCGATTATAATGCTTGTACTTAGGAGCCCCAATGGGTCAAAGATTTGGGAGATATCAGACAAAACCGACCTTTTTGTTATAACCTTAAAAGATAATGACCTTGTGTTATACTTAAGCGCATCGGACTCACATGACCAGTACACTCCTAAAAGCTTTGTATTTGATTTATCGCCAAATTGCAACGTTTGTGTGGTCGAATCTAAACCTTGTACATGTTGTAACACTTCAGAACTGTTTGAGGACCATTTTCGCAGATTAAATGAAGCAGCTTTTAGAATCGCAGAGACGTTTGAGCAAAGAGGAATCAACTTTTCTACCGAATCAGCTCCAGAAATAAAGTCGTCTACATAGAAATCATGAGAGATCGCCTCATATGCTTCCGGGAAGACCTCACAATGTTCGATGGCTAATTGCTTCAAGCACCGCACTGCCAAAAATGGTGCCGATGCCGTCCCATATGTTACTGTATTCAAGCTGTATGTTTCGACCTTTTCGTCAAGATTGGATCTCCAAAGAATGCGTTGTAAACATCTTTGATTCGAATTTACATTTATCATTCGGTACATCTTTTTAATGTCTGCTCCTACTACAAACTTATGCTTTCTAAACCTGAGAATAATAGATAACAAATCGTCTTGAATTGTTGGTCCGACGCACTGGATGTCATTAAAGGACACACCAGAGTCAGTAGGACACGAGGCATCAAACACTACTCGTAACTTAATAGTTGAACTGTTATTATTTACAACACCATGGTGTGGGAGATAATATACCACCTCTGGTTCTACAAGCTCATCAATTTTAAACGTATGTCCTAACGCTATGTATTCCGTCATGAACTCCACGTATATATTTTTTAAAATAGGATTTTTTTGTAATTTAAATTCCAATGCACAAAACCTATTTGTAGCTGTTTGCTTAGATTGTCCAAGTTGCGACGGGGAATTTTTTAAAGGAATATCAACTACAAATTTACAATTAGATTCTCTTTTTGTTGTTTGAACAAAGATATTTTCACCCATTTTTCCCTCAAGCGACATAAATGATTTCCATACTGGACATTCTTCTATCTCCCAGCTGAAGATCCACCATTGTGCCTGGATTTGTACATAAATTGCAATTAATCTTTTTTTCAACAGAATCATTACTTAATGGACCCGATATGACCCATCCAAATAGAGTTTTTTGCATAGTTGGCTAATTTTGGCCCAAACTTATTTGACCTCGACATAGAAGATTATAGAAAACTTCAGCCCCCAAGAGCATATCTATTATTGAATTTTTGTAAAAACTAGGATCGGCTAACGTTAAGTGATTAAGGGATCTGCGATATTTATATCAAATCCTGGCACACGTTCAGAAATTTTTGGTAACACCAAGCATGTCGCAATCATTTTGAACCCATTGATTAATGAGTGAATCTCAACATTGCACCTCTCTTTCACGTTAGAATTAATTTGACCTATACCAACAATTGATATTTCAACATTGGACGTTTGTAACCCAAGCTTCGAACACATGTTAGATGAAATTAAATTACTTTGGGATCCAGAGTCTAACAGAACCCGACAGTTTTCAAAATTCCCATTCTTACCCTTTAATTGAACTGCAGTCGAGAAAAGCACCGTATTTGTTTGTGTAAAGTTACAGCTCGATACTGATACCACAGCATTATTTTTTTCCACCTGAGAATTTGATTTCACGTTTTCTGCAGAACCATTTTGCGAAACAGATTGACCATTTTGTGTATTGACTGAACCCCTTCGATCATCAATGTGTAACAACGTGTGATGTTTTCTATTACACTTTCGACAGGCACTTGACCTACAATCTTTACTGAAATGATTTGGCTTTAAACAATTAATGCAAAGTTTATTATTTTTTACTTGTTCTAAACGACCTTGTGTGGACAAATTAAGAAATTCATCATAATTTGTTACGTAATGTTCTTTTTTGCAAAACACAAGTGACTCTTGTTGTCGAAATAAATGATCTATTTATTTTTAACTTATTTTGTTTAATATCACCGGTTTTCTTTAGTTCTAATTTTTCCAAAACATCTGCCTTTTCTTTCAAAAATAATTTAAATTCATCTAAAGTTGGTAAACTATTTTTTATTTTGTATTCTTCCCACTCCCATTCTGATTTTTTATCTAATTTGGCTGCTAAATGGAAAATTAATATAACATCCCAATGATCTGTGGGCCAACCTAACGAATCTAAGGCTCTTCTATGCATAGATAAATTGTCTAACATTTTACGCAAATCCACTGCCGATTCTTGCGACAATGTAGGTCCACCAAACAGAGATTTTAAATAATTATATACCAACAAACGTTGATTATCATAGGGCTCACAAAGAAGATCCCATGCAATTTTGTAATTTTCAGCGGAAAATTCGAGAGAATGTATCACTTGCTTTGCTTCACCCTGTAGATGAGCACGTACGTAATGAAATTTTTCAATATCATTTAAGTCGGATCGTTTATGCACTAGTGAGAGAAATGTGTCACGAAACTCTACCCAAGACTCGTAAGAACCGTCGAAATTGGGTAATTTTATTTGTGGTAGAGCAACGCGACACAACGATATAGGAGAATTTTTGCGGTTACATTCGGTTGTGCTAGTATTGCTGCATCTGCGCGAGACCGTGTTTCAAGGATGTATTTTACAATAGCTGTTAATCTACAATGTATCGTTTCAAAACAATCCTGTTCGGAAAGTTGTTCTTCAATATTTCCATGCAAACTTTCTATTTTATCTTGAATGCTATTAAATTCTATTGAAAGATCTTCAAGTTTTTATACTCTAACTTCTAATTCGGTTAAAAGTAACCTATCAACTGTTGTAATATCACAATTAGAAATTGTTTGCAAAACACCATCTAAATATTTTTCGAAAGACGTGAGGCGGCCTTTGACCACGCCTCTTTTTCTCACTAATTGTTTTAATTCTTCGGCCATTTTAACAAATTGTACGAAACTTGTGTATCAACAAATAGAGACTACAATAAGAAAGAATAACAAGGACTGGACTCACCCTTTCTGCTTTTTGCTTCGAATGTCGAATGTACAATGCTTTGTTTGACGCCGCTATAACGGTCTTATACTTCTTTTATACCTAATCCGGCTCGCTCGAAGGAACCAAAATGTTTAAAAATGAAGGACCATCTCTGTCTTGAGACAGAGAAACGAAACAATCGCTGGTTTGTTTTACATTTAATTTGTATATTTTTACTTTGTACAGTTAAAGAATTGCCATACATATGCCTCGTTCTCTCATCAGACACACACTGTGCCTGCGGGGTGGCCGAATCATTGCGTTATGCCACAAGTGGACACAATATAGGATACAATATTTCTCTTTTTTTAGACATATTATTCTACAAATACACTTTCTTCAGTCTTGTCTTCTGTTGTAACGTTTTCTAGTGCTTTGTTAAGATGGCGTTGTACATCAGCCAATTTAAATGATCTATTTTCTAGAGCCACTTCTCCTTTAACTTGTGCCTAAATTAACTTGATTGGATTTACTTCATAATGATAGGGGGGCAATCTTAGTATGGTGATTCCACGCCTTAGTGCTATTTCATCCACAGCGAGATTCTTATATTTATGGGCATGTAGTTTCACAAGCTGAAGCAATTCTGCTTTTAAGCTGGTTTCATCATAAAGAACACCTTTCCCGTCCCGTAATCATTCTTGAATCCTTACCTTCCTCCATAACTGTTGTGGCGATAATTGGCATTTTCGACTACGATAAGAGGCATTATCCATAACGACGACAGATCCTGTTTCCAAATTTTCAATAATTTGTCCAAACCACTTCTCATACACCTCTGCATTCATCTCTTCGTTTCAGTCTCCCGTTTTCTTTGATTGAATTATTAATTCACCATTTAAAACAAATCCGTCTTCACTTCCTAAATGGGTAATTATCAAACGGCGACCTTTTCCAGATGGCATTTTTAAGCCCTTTGACCAGCCTTCAATAGCTGCTTGTCACGTTTTCATCCTGCCATACTTTTTTCACCGTGTGCCCCTCGTTGACCCATGTTTCATTTGTATAATAAATTGTCTTTCCTTGCTTCTGAAACTCTTTAATTTTCCTGAGATATTCTCTTCTCCAACATATTATTTCATGTTTCTCAATAAGAATACTCTTCCTATCTATTTTCCCATACGTAAAATTCATACCATGTAACACTTTCCGCAATGCTTTATTACTCATTTTGGAGATTATGTCGTTTTATCTAACAGCTGACATCACTTTCTGTAATATTAGTAATTCATTTTTCAGGTTTTGGTGGTAGTACTTCTCCATGCACTTTTTGTTCTCTAAGAATTTTATATACATTAGCCTTTGAAGCTCCTGTATAATCCGTGCACATATCTGTTAATTCTTGTTTTGAACGCCCTGGGTGATCTCTTTGCAGGCAATGAAATACACATAAAATAATTTTCTTTTCACTTATCGTTCGGAGTGGCCGCCCTTTTTGTACCTGTCGATGTTGACGTTCCTGGCACACCTTCCATCGTTGAATAATTTATTTCACTTTACCACTACAGAGATAGACCGTTAATAAAACTAACAATAAAAAATACGCGCGAATTTACATACACAGACGACAATGCCGTTAAAAGGATTTCACTGAACTGCCGGTAGTGAGCCAGCAACAAAGATAAATTGGCATATAAATAACAAACACTCGGGCATAAGCAACATGTTTTTATAGTAAAACGCATTTAACATAGGTAGATGTAGCAAATTATTTATGCCTACAATTTTATTCGTTTAATGCCAAGAACTTGCCGTATTTTTTCTTTAAATAATGTTATATTTTAATAGTACCGAATTATTTTAAAAGATAGGGAAATGTATGAATTTAATGTGACAACAATGTTTCTCGCTTGTAGTGGACTTTGTCCTATTCAAACATATTGGTTAGAATATAGCTGAAACTGAAGATTTTTTGTTTAAATTTCGCTTATAATTTATTAACCTCCAGGCATCTAGAGATATATTATCCGATTGCCTGATAAAGCCATCATACAACTATCTTTGTTCTTGTATTCCTTACAAACTGATTCCCAACCGATTTCGAATTTTGTGCTCTGTGAACAGATTAAAAATACTGAAGTGAATCGCGACTGATGACCATAACCTTTAAATATTTATTTATTTCAAATTTATGTTTACGACTTATTTTGAACAGATTCATCGTCTGTTTGTTACTTCGGTTTTATATTATAATTAAACGTATTAAAATGGTTAATTATGTTATTCTCTTGTACTTGACACCATAGAACAGAGCTAGTTCAAGAGTGCGCATAGTGGGCATGTCCGAAACCGAAAATTTGTTGAGAGTCAGCGGATTATTTTGATGGTTGGAAACCACTCCACAACTCATAAGTTTTATTCTGCGAATATCAAATTTTTAGTAAGTGTCATGGATTATCGCTGTGCGAACATTTTTCACCTAACACGTGTTTTACAGTTGCTGATAGTTTCTAACTGTTGTACGAACAAAGCTAATATTGTATGTAGATACGTTATTAATTATTATAAATATTTTTTTTATCAACTGCTTCACAGCGAAACTAATGAAAAATAATTTGGTGAAAACAAATCGCTTTTCTATGACAACGATGTGTTATTCTAGTCACCATATTTTTTTTACAAAGCGCCAAAATAAAAAAAAAGTTAAAAAAATTTTTAAATTGATTACGTATTAACCAATATCTATACAATTCGGCCAACCTGATCAGTTTCTCGTCCCGAGAAATAAAAGAACGAGTTATCTTGTTTTTGTGTAATCAAAACTCTAATATATGTTGCACATTAATACCCCAAAGAAAATAAAATAAAAATGTCTATAATAATACAAACTAGAGGTTTCACATAATTTCAACTTAAATTTAAACTAATACAGAATAGACGGTCATTAAACTCGTAGAGTGGTTCACTTTACGTCTGAAAAGCCATCGGTATCGTCGGTACTTGAAGGGTTTCAGCTTTTCTGATAGATATACACCTACATAAACCCCTCGTCCTCCTCGAAAATTTCCTTTTAAGTCCATGACCACTATTCGATCATGGTTTAACAGCTTGGTGATCACAAACGGACCATCATATTTGGGAAGCTTACGACTAGCTCCATCGTTACTGCTACGTTCACGTCGAATGACTAAGTCTCCTATATAATATATTTTTTGTTTAGCACGTTTGCGATCATATTTTTTTTTATCCACCCTTTGCTGGCGTCGTATACGTTGCGACGCACGTTCACGTATTTGTTTCAATTGTTCCATGCGCTGGGAACATTTTCCATGAGGCGCCATTATGACATTTTTTTTCGTAGGAAGACGTTCTCCCTTAGTATGTACTTCGTCGACGGTAGCGTCGTCTACGCGGCCTTTAAAATATTAGAAATCATAATCTTTAAACAAGAAGACAAACTATTCTGTATGCTGCACCCTGTACCTGAGTTACTTCTGAACAACACATTGTCATGATAACAGAGAGCCACCCTAGTGAGGAGGTCCTCACTGAAAACCCAAACACAGATAAGCAAACTCTATCTGTTTTACCATTTACAAAGTTATTCTTTTTTAAGTTTAAAGCATTTCAATATGTGAACAGCATGTTACAGATCTACTGATATTGTTTTTTATTAGTGTAATTTGACTTAAACAGATGTATTGTACCATAAAGTTCGTCGCAGTTTTTTATTTGCTCTAATAGCTTTCAATGATCATTTTAGGGTTACCCTGTCATGGTGTTCCAAAAAATTTTATATTTACCAACCTGGCTTGGAATGCACCAGGCGCGGGGCTCAGGCTGCGCTTAGCACGACCCAAATGAATACCGACTTGCCTATTTTTCTAGTTTCACCGTTAGAATAGAACTACTTTATTAAGAACTTATTTTTTAATTAATGTTTTTGTCAATTTTTCTAATCACTAACCTTCTACTAGAAAAATTAAGAAACCCTGTCCTATATTTGCATATAAAATAATTTTAGGTTCGTATGATGGACGAAAGATCAGGTGAAACTTCACGTAAATTATGTGGACATGGTGGTGCTATTTATGCAGTTTCATTTTCTCCAGACCGAATGTTGTTGTTAAGTTGTTCAGAAGATACAACCATCCGATTATGGAGTCTTCAGATTTGGTCATGTCTGGTTGTATATAAAGGACATATGTTTCCTGTTTGGGATGTCAAATTTTCACCTTTAGGATATTATTTTGCTTCTGCTTCATATGATAGAACTGCCAGACTATGGGCAACTGATCACTACCAACCCTTACGACTGTTTACAGGACATTTCTCTGATATCAATGTAAGTAATTAATTAGGCATGTTTTATTCGATAACTGCAAGTCATCAGTTATTGTTGAACCTTTTGAACAGAGTGTCCCTTAATTAATACGACACAGCAAAACTACAGATTTAACTACTGCTACTTTATTCAAAAGATGGTAACCAAGATAAAGGGTGACGACGTCTTATTTATTTCTTTTATATTCTCCGATATTGTACAGGGTGATTCATTAACAATGGGAAAGTCGAAAGCTGAAGATACTACACGTGAAATGGTGACCATTGGCGCAAACATGCTTTATCCGAAAGTTGATAGTTTCTGAAATACAGGGTGTTGAAAGTTAAAATTTTAAATCGTTTTTTTTGCGATTATTCTGAAAATATGTAGGTTAGGAACTTGAAAATTTGTAGAACTATATTTTTTTAGGCGACGAATAAGATGAGTGTTGTAATTTCAGCATTGCTAGTAGAGGGCGCCACTTACGACCAATTTTACCGAAAATTTAGTTAATAACTTTTTACGCTGTATATTTAACATGAAACCTGATTCAAAACCTGAAAGAGCTATAATTTTTCCATTAATTATGTACTCTTGTTTCATTTCGGTATCTCGATCCGTTTTCGAGAAAAATCGATTTAACGAACACTATGTTTTGATAATATGAGAAATTAAAAGCGAAACAAACCAAATGTTTCTTCGTGTTATTACAACAATTAACAATAAAACAAATAAAATAGGTAATTATGATTTAAAGTAATTGTTCGAAGAATGCACCGTTGACACTGTTACACTTTACACAACGTTTTCTGAGATATCTTCAGGTTTGGAACAACATATTGGGATTGCGTCTGACTTCGTTGGCAGCGATTTGTATTCTTTGCCACAACTCTTCACATGAGCCAATAGATTCTTTGTAAAGTATATCTTTCATTCGAGACCAAATATAAAAATCATAATAATTGAAGTCCTAACCTACATATTTTCAGAATAATCGCAAAAAAAACGATTTAAAATTTTAACTTTCAACTATTAGTATTTCAGAAACTATCAACTTTCGGATAAAGCATGTTTGCACCAATGGTCACTATTTCACGTGTAGTATCTTCAGCTTTCGACTTTCCCATTGTTAAGGAATCACCCTGTATAAATAAATTGAAATAACGGCAAGAAATTAAGTATACTGTGGTTTTTGAAGGCGACAAATTCATATACACAGTTTTGACGTCACTAGTAGAGAGCGATACCTATGGTACATCGCAAAACATTTGTGAAGATTAGTGTATCCATTTGACTGTCGAAACCATAGATACTACATTTTTTGTATAAAAAAGTCATTGAATTCGTTAGGACTTAGGGGTAACCATTTTCGAGATAATCGCATTTAACTTGTTAAATGTGGCAGTTAAAATAACATTGAAAGTACAATGGCTTCTTCGGTTGTTATGCCGTGGCCTTGTGCATCTATCTGCTCACCCCCAGTTACAGTTATCTTGCACTTCCTTAGCATTAGCTAGGAATCTTTGACCTGTACATGTTATCCTTGCGATTGCTATTAGAACCGCCCGCCCTCATGTTCATTTTGGTTATTGTTGGTTCTAAAACCACTGCAGTAAGAATTGCTCCTTTGACAATAGTGATCCTTTAAGACATTCCTTAGTGGCCTCAGAAACTGATCACGTTCAATGCTTCGAAAACGTTTCGCCGTCTTCACTCCCGCCATCTTCAGTAGTGACTCTGCAATTGTTTCGCCGTGACTAAGGCTGCTTGCAAACTCCGTCACCATTGTTTTAGCGTCGGTGTGGCGCTCGCATCTAGACCTGCGCAGTATATGGTGGGAGTGGGGCAGGAGGTCTCGCTTGAATTGCCGTTGACGTTGGTACCTCGGCACGTGCCTCTAATCCTGTGGAGTTAGATAGAGGGCGTCGTTTAGTGTACGCGCCATCACCGCTGCGTGCGCATCTAAGCCTACATAGTGCAGTACAATAAGAATTCAGTAGGAGGTGCTGCAGGCCTAGATACATACGCACCTACACTAAATGGTAAGTAGGGATTTATTATTTGTTGTAGTTGTACTTTAATTTCTTACATCTGCAAAATATTTTTAAAGTCTGAAAAATCGTTAACTATCTAAGAAAAACAGATAAATAAATACATATTTATTTTAAATCACAAAAATAACAGAAGCAGTTAATAAGTAAATATGTATTTTCATTAATAAACGATGAAACTGATTTCCATTCATCTCAATACACTTGATTACTTGTTTACTGAAAGACCTTCTAATTTTAAAAAGTAACTTCGTTTTGAGGCAACTCCACAGCATTGTCAATTATCGGCCATAATTCTTCTCAGTGATTCACTGCTTCATCATACACATTCTAGCAGATTCTGCACATTCATGAAGTGATACAGATAATGTGTCACTTAGTGATAAAAGTTCTGCGATTAGTTGTATTGCCTACTTCAATTTCCACAGCAACGTGTCTTGTGTTTAGTCCAGGGTTTTCAGCTATGCGAACCAGAATTTCTCCCTGCTCGAGGGTTAGACCGAAAGGAATTCTCCCAATCTGTAGTAAATATTTCAGAAATATCACACATTTTAAAATGTTGCTGTCTTTGATTTGGATTGTACAATATGTATTTTCCAAATGCCAAATATGCACACCATATCCTGCATCTCCTCGTTAGAAAACAAATTATGTCTCGGTATTTTGTAATTAATTCAAAATAATTTCAATAATTACATATTTAGAAACACCCACAATGTTCACAAACAACAGACATGTTAGACAGTAAATAAATTCGTAGCATCTCTTATTGTAATTGTTTCGATAAAAAAACTGGGGTCTACGAATTAGAACTTAAATGTTCGTACTTTTTGTTAGTTGCATTAGAAATTTCAAATGCAAATCTCGAAAAAATTGTTACTCCTAGTCAGAGCTGGGAGTATTTTGACAAAAAAGATACCAAATAGTATTTTAAATAATAGTATTTTGTAATCAAAATACTTTTGTTATAACCCCAAAAATATTTTGTATTTCAAATATTTTAATAGTAGTTTAAGTATTTTGTATTTTGTATTTTAAAAAAGTATTTAAAATCTTTTAAAAGTAATTTAAATACTCTTTGAGTATTTAAATTACTCGAAGTATTTAAAATACCCAAAATACCTACAAAAACAAATACTTTTTGCCTGTTACGACTGGCGACTGGTACAAAACGTGCTAAAAAAATTACCCACCTGCACGCCTGGATTTACATAGCGCACTGTACTCTGCATTCTGCAATGTGCATTGTTTTATTTTTATTCTGTCCACTACCTTTTAGGTCACTATCATCACTACTCAAGTCACTAGTCTCATCAAAATTTAAAATTAATTTTTTTTATAATTACCTATTCTGAGAAAAACTAATAAAACGTGTGAATTAAATATTCTGCATCTCAGTAATCCACTCATGTCTAATTTTGTTTTTAATTTTTTGATTTTGAAATCGGGCTTGCCCTGCACATATATTATAATATATTTTTTTTAAATCACATCTTAAGAGTTTCAGATTTAATATTTCTGAAAAATATTTTGAATAGTGTTAATGAATATTTTCAATATACCGGGTGTTTCAGAGTTGAAGTGATAAAAGCCTAGGGGAGATTCCGCTCAGTAAAATATGTAGAAAAATTAATATGAACATGGGTCCGCAAGTGCTTTATTTCCGAGATATAGGGTGCTAATTTTTTTTAAATTTACTTTTCTTAAAAAATGTTTGCCGACTTGATTAAAATTTTTACGGTTTGCTAAAACAATTATCATACATCAACTGGATCAATTAAATTTGATCCAGAATTTTCAAAGGCGTACTCAGCGAGTAAGTCATTTTTTCTTTGTAGGTTCTCGAAAACGAAGCGAGATACTAAAAAGAGTTAAGAGACACAAATGTACTATTTATAGTGGGCTTATATTTCTACAAAAAAACGACTTACTCGCTGAGTACGCCCCTGAAAATTCTGGAACAAAACTAATTGGTCCAGTAAACCGTTAAATTTTCATACAAATCGGCTAAAGCTTTTTTTTAAACTCAATTTAAAAAAAAATATCACCCTGTATCTCGGAAATGAAGGACTTGCGCACCCATGTTCATATGAACTTTTTATACATTTTGCTGAGCGGAATCTCCCCTAGGCTTTTTTTAATTCAACTCTGAAACACTTGGTATTTAATACACAACATACTTAAAATACTATTTTAAATACTAAGTAATTTATATTTAAAATACTTTGCCAAAGTATTTTGTTCTTAAGTATTTTAAAATACTTTCGTACTAGTATTTTGTAATTTGTATTTTAAATACATTTTGAAAGTATTTTGCCCAGCTCTATTCCTAGTGATATCAATAAGGTATAACTTTCTTACGTAAAAAATAATTTTAGGTTCGTATGATGGACGAAAGATAATTAAATCGATAGACTAAGCCACAAAAAAGTTCTGCTATTTACGCAATATGACGTAGGTGGCATCCTCTATTAGTGACAACAAAACTAAGAATGAATTTGAATTTGTGGCTCAAAAAATCCCCGATTCCATAATTTCGTGATGTTATTTCAATTTATTTAGATATTATTGAAAAAAATAAAAGAAATAAATAAACTTTGACACCCTGGATCTTAGTTATTATCAATTTTTAAATAATGGTGCAAGTTTGGTTAAATCTTAGTATTTCATTATGAGAAATCTGGTTTTGCTGTATATCATTAATTAACGGACACTCGTATTCATGTGTATGATATACATGTATAGTATATAAATTAGAATAGTGTAGCGAAATTCTGCCCAGTGTGCTGTTCTTATTCATTTGTTTACTTTTTTTTATGGCCTAAATGATTTGGGACTGAGAGGGACTATACCTCTTTGTCCTGCCTAATCGCTCTAGACCTGGACAGCCTCGTGAAAGTGGGCCCCATCCGTCGTCGACCCCGACCACAAATGTAGGCGGTGTAGGTGCTTTGTGCGACACTCCTCTTGCCTGGCTGACATGGAGCCTATTCTGGCGTTCTTCCTCTCTTCTCGCTTCTTTCTTTGCCGACTTGTAGTCATCGTCGCGGGCGTGTGGGGCGGTGCCACTCACTCCCTGGGGGTGAGTTTTTAGGGGTAACGTAGCTAAGGGTACATGCGACCATCGAGCCAAATGACTCAGTGGGCTTGTGCGGGGTAGGGTGCCTTTGGGTGGGACGGGTTTTGTTATTTTATCTTCTTTGTTGTTTTTGGTGCTGGCTGTTCCTGAAACCTAATGGTCCTAGAATACTAGATCGTTTGTGTTTGTTTATCGCATTGGGTATGTTGTCAACAGCTTGCCTGAGGAAAGGATTGTCATGTCTCGCGCGACGTTATTTTTGGCGATGTTGATGGACCGAGGGGGACTATCCCTCTTTGTCCTGCCTCATCGCTGTAGGCTCGTGAACGTAGGCCTCATTATCACGAGCGTGGCCGGTGTAGGCGCTTTAAGGGACCTCCTCTTGTCCTGGCTGACCTCACTGGCAGGGGGCCTCCTCTTACATTCTTCTTGTCAGTGGACTGATGCGGGAAGAATACGTTAGGGTAGCGCGAGGACATGTTTTTGTCAATTGTCCCTTCTTGCATTCTTGGTGCTGGCTAATCCTAAAAGTTAAGGGGTAAGCTTGGGGGAGGGGGGTAGAGATGTTGGGGTAGTCACCCCGGGTCGAAAAGTTGGTGTCTAGATCGTTTGAGTTTGGCTGTAGCATTGGATATGTAGTCAACGGCTTGCCCGAGGAGGAAATTGTGCCTCGCGATCGCGTCAAGGCACTTGTCGTCATTTAATCGTATTGTCTGGGTGGCATTCGTGTAGAATGTCTGCGTCTCTTACATATCAGGGCCAGGCGATTGCCTTGCGTAGGACTATGATCTCTATGCCATTAACTTTAAATGGCTTTTTACCGCATGTCCCCACGCCACGGAGACTTAGGTTATCTGCGGTTGAAGTACCACCTTGATAAGCGTTCGCCTATTCGTTAGGTTAAGGGTGTTGCTAGCCTTAAGTAAGGGATAGAGCTTAGATCCTCCACGATGTGCGGTTTCCACGTAAGTCAGTGGTGCATCGTCACTTCTAAGTATCGCGACTGTCGGCCCCAGGAGATGGGCTCGTGGGATAGTGTCAGTATGTCAAGGTCGTGGGGGATTCTGCATGTCGTGAAGAGGATCGCGGTACTTTTGTCGGGGTTAATTTTGATTTTCCACCAGGTTTCAAGTTGGTCTAATGTGTTTTGGAGGAGGGTAGTGAATAGTCCTGCGTTCGTGGATTGTGCGGTTATAGTCGTGTCATCGGCGTATAAGTAAATTTGTGTTTGGGGGCTGTGGTATGACTGAGTTTTATATGGTGTAGAGCTATGGGGATAGGAGGGTGCTTTGAGGGATGCCCGGTTCCATGGCTCGCATTGTGAAGGTGTGATTTAAATGCCAAATTTTCGGTGATGGAGGTAGAACTTGATGAGTTTGGTAAAGCATATGGGATATTGATTTGTGAGCATTTTCATCAGTAGGCCTTTATGCCAAACCGTATCGAACGCTTTTGCGACATCGAAGAAGACGGCTCCAGTGAACTGTCTCCTGTTGAACGCCGCCGTGATACTCTCGTCATGGAAGTCTCCTATCCAAAAATTACCTAAATGGTTGTTGAGTTCATAATAATAACCTTGAAGGTCAGTTACATAATTTTCAATGAGACCCTCTGTTTTTTACCCTGGGAATGGATCCGGCAGAAAATTTTACATCTAGATGTAATCTCAACTTTGACCTTTGATCGTTCTAAGTCAAGACCACAGCGGGTTCAAATGATTCGTCACCCCCTGAAGCAACCTCGGAATAAGGTGTTTGCCACAATAGTCGATGGGATTTTCATCACGCTATTCAATAATATGATCTTGAATTTGATCTTGACCTTCAAGGTCATTTGTAGTTCGACTACTGAAATTGAACTTGATGACCTCTAGAACTATTTTTAAGGATGTTGGGGATCATAGATCGTTGATCTTGAATTTAATCTTTTAGGTCATTTGAAGGTTGACTTTGTTTCTTTTTAAACCGATATCTGTATTTTTGAGGCTGGATCCTAGAAAAGCGGTAAATTCTACACCCACAAAGTAATAAGATTTCAAATTAAAAGTTCAAGATCAAATCAAAAGCTAACTCTGGAATAATAACGAAATAACCTCGTAATTCAATGATCCACAACTAGTGGTTTGACATTTCAAATGTTTTTTAATTTTGAGTTAGGTAATTTTTAGATTGGAGGCTTCACTGACGAGATATTAAAGTGTATTGGTTAAAATGGGACACGTGGTATACCTCAAAATGGCATTTCCTTTCAGAAAAAAAAAAACATTTGTTAGTTTCAACATAAATCAGGCCTGATTTAATCTAGCAAGTACAATTTCAAGCAGAGTTATATGTTCTTCAAAAGTATTGGAAAGGATAAGCAGATCATCTACATAGATTAAAAATGTTTTAAACCTTTATTGAAAAATCATATTCAAGCAATGAGCAAAAGTACTAACACTAGTCGACAAACCAGATGGCAATGTGCAAAACAGTAAGTCATGCCACCATATTTGAAACCCATATATTTTTGTGGTTTCACAGATAAGGGAATCTGTCGATACATGAATTAAAATCTAACAAAACAAAACAATCTAACAGTCAACTAATTTGTTATAAACAAAAATAATTTATGGCAACAATTTCCTTTATTTTAAATTCATTCACAATCTTAATTGTTCTCCATTTAACTCTTTAATTCTAACTAACTTATCCTTATTTTTTATTCCTATATCGAACTACTATGTTTATATAAAGATGAAAGTAGAAACAATCACTCTATTCAGCGTTTCGGGACACGGACGCTGGCCGTGGCGTTCCAGCCACCGTCGCTCGGTCCGCCTTTCCCGCTATTCATAACATTTCGGCCATCCTGTATATTCCCGTCTTCCGAAATTCCTTGGCCCTGACCTAGAAACGGAACTTAGCGGCAGTATAAATAAAGTTTCGAACATATTTATTGCTGAGGATCCGATTTCAAGTTCAAGAGAATCATTTAGTCAGCATGAATGTGAAAAGATGTGCTGTGCTTTGCCATTCGTCATTTAATAGATCTATATTTCTGTTACATAATCTGTATACCACGCCCGCAATACGCCTTATCATCTGTACGTCAGGGTAGATGCCTGGCCGGGCATCCAATCGACATACTAGCAACAAAGAAAGCACTTATACTTCATTCGTTTGCATTCTTATACTCTGAATACAAGCTCCCTTTAAAGTCGTCCTTCCCGATTATTGCCCCCGATATACAGGGTGTGGCGTGTATGATCTCTAAAATTAAAGTACAGCTTCCTAACGATATTTGTAATAGAAAAGTTTTATACGAAAATGTTCTATTTTTACGTTTTTTTTCCGTAAATTAAAGTTTAATTATGGATCAAAATATTTTCTCAGGAACGGTCCTGTCCGTGTGCTGTACGATGAGTTACGTGCTGTAGACCAGCGCAAACAAATCGTCGTTGAAAGATAGAAAGATACTTCTCAATTTTTTGTAAATTTTTCAATGCGAAAGTACAAACTAAGAAAAATAGATATTAAAAAAACTGATATTTTCTTATTATAATAATTAGTAGTAATTACTATCTTAAATGCATTGTTGTTACTACACGAGTTCGCAAACAAAACCACATCCGTTACATCTAGTTGCCAACTGCGTGCACTAAACAAACTCCATTAAAATACCTATGGAACAAAATGAGAAAATGTTGAAATTGGTCCATATTAGCGCGGATACAGGCATGGCGCCGACGGACGTACCCAATTTTGGCGAATATTTTCCCAAATTCCAGGTATTCCTCTATCGTATCTCGCATCCGCTGAACGCACTGTAGGATTGTATTTGCACATAAGGGATGCCGTTGTGGCCATCGTTTCCGGTACAACCATAGAAAATATAGTACTAACGTAGAATGAAATGTCCGTAATATTGCCAATAAACCGCGAAACAGCGCCACGTAACGTTTTTGGAAGCTTACTACTACTTAACTCCTAATGAGTAGGCAACACTTTACACTTTGTGAACTGATTACAGCGCCATCTATCGTATGCAAACGACTTCTCACATATCTATATATTATTTAAAAAATTTTTAAAGTAAACCCTTATACAAGTAGGAATACTCAAGTGTCAATACTTTTGAGAACAGATTATTTAGTTAAACAGAAAATGTAGCGAAAAACTAATATTCAGTACTTTTCTAATTCACTTCTGCTTTGATAGCTAGAAACTAGAGGTTTCAGAAACGTCATAGTGTTATTGTGCTGTGTATTTGATTTTCCAGTGCGTAACCAGACTTATACATGTAGATGTATATCTCTGGCATCTCACTATTAGGCAAAAGTTTTCAGTATTGACACTTGACTGTCCCTATCGGTACAAGGGTTTATTTTTCCAGTTTTTTTTTCTTCAAACTATGGCAAAATATCCAAATTATAACAAACATTTATAATGCCACAAATAAATACAGACAGTTTCTTCTTATTTATTATTTTATTATATTATAGTATTTTTAAAATTTTCAGATTTGCCAAGATACTTTAAATGGTTTTGATAAGGAAATAAAACATTTTTTCATAATTTTAAGTTTATTTTGTATCTACAAGAAATCCTAATTGATTTATACAGAATGTTGTTAGGCATGTACTAAACGGTAAATATTAATGACTAATATTTTTTGTTAATTAAATTTTGTAAAAGCTCGATATTTTTACACATTCTTGTCTATGTAAAACATGTAAAATATTTATTAATACTTGTAGACTTGTAGTTATAAATGTAGTACATGTAGTACATAAATATACCTATATCATATAATTTCTTGTCCAAAACATTAAGAGAACAAGAAATTTTCTTTAAAGGAAACTACCCCAACCCGAATACTCCGATTTTCAAGATTTTTGTATATGTTGTAGAACATAAAAAATTAAGAGACACGTATTTTTTTATCGGCGGAAAAACATATCTACGGGGTGAAATACATCCTCAAAGTTCGCCCCCCAAAACAGTTTTTTCTAAATATCTGGGGTTCTAATCAATAGTTTGAAATGAAA
Source organism: Anoplophora glabripennis (assembly GCF_000390285.2). Taxonomy (NCBI): domain Eukaryota; kingdom Metazoa; phylum Arthropoda; class Insecta; order Coleoptera; family Cerambycidae; genus Anoplophora; species Anoplophora glabripennis. Next base: position 46,049 of record NW_019417364.1, on the reverse strand, counting down.
CAAAATGGAAATTACTTATTATAAAAAACAAATATTTCGCAAGTGATTGGGGGTTGCTACTCTTATTTTTTATTGCAGAAAAACTATATTTTTTATTTATAAAAAATTCATATTTACTCATACATAAGAATTAAAAATATGATTTATGTAAACAAATTGACAAAATTAAATTGACCTGTTTCGGGGTTTTCGTTAAAATCTCTGTTTAGGGGATGAACAGCCCCCTAATAAGAAAAATGCCTGTACGATTAGATTAACATTGTAAAATAAATAAATGCATTTTCTCTAATTATACGAATAATTTTTTCTTTTAGCCTAAAACGGATTTAAACGGATGCAAACTACCCCTCATGTTCACCCCCAAAAATATTTCCGTGATAACTCGGGTTCTAATCAGTATTTTGGAATGAAACAAAATGGAAATTACTTATAAAAAAAACATATGTTTGACAAGTGATTCCGTGTTTGGGGGTCGCAATCCTTATTTTTTATTTCGGAAAAACTATAGGTATTTTTCAAAAAATTTTTATATACAGGGTGATTCAGTCATAATGTCATTAATTTTAAGAGCAGATAGAGAAAAATGAGTATAATACGATGGCGGGATTAAAAAAAAAATTAAATGCATATTTAAGCTGAAAAAAAAAAATTTTAATCATTATTTAACCCCTTTTCAGGCTGTTACTGACCGGCTGACGTCAGCCGGCTACGATATGAACAAAGCGACCTAGATGCAATGTTGCCATATTTATATATTTTCGCATATATAAAGACAATAAATAAACGGTTTGCTCACATCAGCCAATAATAATTTAAAATGCTATAAATTATTTTTTTATAATTATGTAAATTGTTATTGTTGCCCAGCAAGAACCTCGAGGAGGTCTGAGCATGACTTGCCAAAAATCATTTTTTATTATTAACAACATTTATTAACATCATTTATCATAGTGATAATTTTTTAATTTGCTGTAAGCCTTCTACTAAAAATTGAAAGTAATTCGGCCCATTCAGATGTACAGGTAGAAAATGCGGCCCAATTAAACGATCGCCATATACCAATGTATGGACATTACCATACATTGACACCCAACCTCCTCTGAAAGCTAAACCGACGAGTAGTGTGCGGGTTTTCATCTGACGAAATGTGACTATTATGGCTGCAAAGAAATTAGCTCTGTTTCACTTTAAATAAAATTTAATATTGAAATTACAAAACCCCAAGAGTTCAAATAATTTAAATTTTATTTCATAACCATTTCAATTTCATTACAGAAATAATGACATAAAAAACCAATACTCACTAGATAAATTATAAAGAGAGGGTGAAATGTATGTAATATTTAAATATTGACTGTAAGTAATAGAAGATAAAAATACAATCGGACGGAGACATATAAACAACTGGGTACGTATTTCCGATCTGGATTAACCTGTGTCGAGGTCAATAATCTTCTAATTTGCACGTGTGCACTTTAGTAGGATCGCATTCCATGCAAAGTAGAGCAAAAAGTTGTCGGTCTTTTATTAAAGGGAAATTGTGTCATCAATGAATAGGGATGATTGTTTTCGAATGTACGGTTATTACAATTTATCATTTTTAATATTATTAACGTTTTCACGTTCTATAATTTATTATGTTAAATAGTACACAGTTTTAGTATTTCAGTTTATTATTCAATATGCAGTTGCGTATAACCAAAGTTTACATAATAAATGTAAACTTTAGTGTAAATCTAAACTTTGGTGTAACCTAGGTAGGTAGGCACTTATTGTTTCTGAGAAAGCAATACTTATGTTTTTTACCTGTTTAAATTGCCAGCACGAATAAAACAGCATTCATCCGTCCAGAGCACTTTGTTAATAAAGTTCTGCTGCACTTAGGAACCATTTGCAAAATTCAAGACGATTGGGGAAATCAGCTGCTTCTAAAGCTTGAACTTTTTGAAAATGTGTTATGCTAACTCCTTTGCTGAAAAAATGCTGGAGATATGGAGGGTGGTAGATTTTAATAAACGCTTTAAATTGTTAGGTAATGGTTTTGTTACCGTGTGTAGTGTATTTTGTATATTCGGGTATTTAGTGTGCCGACTTTTTTTATTTGATAAAATACAGTGTGCCTACAAACCTCTGCTTTATTTATTTTCTTTTAACGAAAGTTGACTTCGAGAAGTCAGGCTTGTTAAAACATTTTGCACTAAATTATTAAAATTAGTTATAATAAAATGCAGCCTGATCCTTTATTTACTTGCATTTTATTGGTTTCATACATATGTATCCGTATACTAAAGCGGATTAATTAAATGTGAACACAGATTATGATGTGAACTTGGCAACGCTGTTCGTTTCAGCTGACGATTTGTTCGTGACATTACGTTACAAAATTTTCCGAGCATCCGGGCATCTGCCAGGGCCGCCCTCTTAGCGGGAGTTATGGGTTGATTTCCTTCATTTTTAAAGTCGAGTAAAAAATTTTTTTCCGATTTTCTGTCTTTATTAAGTCTTCCGAATACGTGATTAAAATTAATTACATTATGACTGAATCACCCTGTATAAAAAATTAATATTTGTTCAAAAAAAATTAAAAATGATTTATGTAAACAAATTTACAAAATTCCTTTCTCTTTTTAGAGGGGTGAACAATCCAAAAGTTTTTACTTTTTCTCTAATACGAATAATTTTTTCTTTTAGCCTAAAACGGATTTAAACGGATGATAACTATACCCCTGACGTTCAAAAATTACTTGTTTCAAGTGATTCCGTGCTTGGGGGTTGCAACCCTTATTTTTTATTTCGGAAAAAATGTTTTTTTGCAATAAAAATATCATTTATGTAAACAAATTGACAAAATTAAGTTGACCTGTTTTTATCGGCGGAAAAACATTTACGGGGTGAAATACACCCTCAAAGTTTGCCCCCCAAAACAGTTTTTTCTAAATATTTAGGGTTCTAATCAATATTTTGAAATGAAAATAGCATAATACATAAAAATAGAATACTACTAAAAAGTCTACTATCCGATATTCTCCAAAATTAGGAATGTGAGTACCTACATTATACACGAGAAAAAAAGGAAATATGTTGTCACAGTTAAATAAATAAATAATCCATTCAAGTAAAAAATAAAACTAACTATTAATCGATACAATTAGTGTTGTTCATTTTAAAAGAAGTTTGCAACCGTTGATGTTTTATTCTGTACTTTTAGATACAAAACTTTCTGTTTATACTGATTATTAAAATTTAAAAGAAATATTTATTAAGAATCCAAATATAAAAAGATTATTGGTAGATCGAGTTTTAAGCTTTTAAGCGTGAAACTTTGATACACATAAACAGACAGTAGAAAAGTAAATATTGGACACTTGTTTCTTTCGGCTGAAAAACTGTTTTGAGGGGCGAGGACCATCTTTAATGTTCATACCCGAAAACACATTTTTATATATCTTGTCCTTTATTGGCCCTATCAAAATTTTTTTGAATAAGCAAAATAGCATGATTCACAGTCGATTGAACATTAGAGATTGCATCCCCGGTTTACGGATGGTAAAATTATACTTATTTTTTATTTTCGTAAATTTTCACTAAAAATACAGACTACAGATAAAATTGCTTGTGAATCATTCGTTCTGTACAATAGAAATAATTTATATTTTATTTCATTCCAAAATATTGATTAGAACCCCAGATATTTAGAAAAAACTGTTTCGGGGGGCGAACTTTGAGGGTGTATTTCACCCACATAAATATGTTTTTCCGCCGATAAAAAAATATATGTCTTAATTTTTTATGTTCTACAACTTATAAAAATCTTGGAATTCGGAGTGTTCGAGTTGGGGTAGTTTCCTTGTTAGTGTTCTTTGAAGAGCTGTATATTTGTGAAAAATATTCGTATCGAGATGAAAAAAAGAGCATATTAAAGTTCCAAGTTTTTAATTTCTACATCTTTTGGCAGAAAATTTTTATGAGCTGCGATTATTGAGTAAAATTTTTGAATTTTTTTGTTTTCTTTAAACTAAACATTTAAACTAATACTTATATCGGTTAACTTGTTTAGTTTAACAGCTTTAATATGGTTTTATCCATTTCTGTATATCAATTTTTTGCTGGATACCTATCTGACTTTGAATATAAGAGAACCCTTTTGTTTTTGATCATCGATATCTCAGCAGCTAATGATCACAGAGAAAATTTAAGAACAGTTTTAAAAACTTGAATAAATTTCATATAAGAACCTTTAATGCATTTTTGCGAAAATCTTTTTTTGTCCTCCATTAGTGACATAAAACCTTAACAAAGTTGCAAAAATTAAGATAATTGAATTTTGCAAATTGCTTTTGGTTTCTGCATATTAACACTATGTGTATACCCAATTTCCAGTGTCAGCAAAGCTTCAAACAAAATTAGCAGAAGTTTCGAGTTTCAGATGCAGTGGATGTATAAAACCTTATAGAATAAAAAGTTTTGCTCTCCTGATTTTCGGCTTTAGCGTCATTATTGTATATATATTGAACTATAGTTTTCGAAAGTTTTTGTTTATAATTGACATTTTTACAGCAACTTTGAAAAATTGACGTTTTATACCGTTTTTTCAACCACGGCTTTGTTATTGCAAATTTGTTAATCGGACTACCGCCATTTTGTAGTTATTTTTTATTACAAACAAATCATGTCTTAAGCATTTTTTTGTACAAAGTCAACCCGCTGAGTAATTTAAAGAAAACTACTAAAAAAGCGAATTTTTGCAATTAAATTTGTTAATAACTTTTTTCCTGATAAAATACTTTGTCAGCAAATTAACCTGTTATTGTACTCAAGGTTATTAAGGAAATGTCACCAACAGTAACTTTTCGGCCTCTGTCGACTGGACTAATAAGCATTTAAAATAATGGAAATATGCAACAGCTACAACCTACAACTAATGAGTTGTACTCTTACAATGGTAAGTGTGCGCACGCGCTTTGACAAATACAAGAACTGTAATGTGTGCGACAACATCGAGCGAAATTATCTATCTTTGTCATAGGATACGAGTTGTCCACGACTTCGATACCATGAGTGCGACAAAGCGAACGTGATTTTCTATCTTTGTTCTGGCCGTGTCGTAGGAGCTAAATAAAATTCAAAAGGTAAAAATGTAAATAAATTTGTATGTCTACAAATCAAACATAAAAAAAAAATTCGAAGGCAACTTTTCATTATGTTAAATAATCAATCGAATCATTAAAATTAACGATTAAAAATTTGAAATTGTTATAACTTTCTTATTAAAAATTAAAAAATATATCTATTTCTCTGAAAAGAGGTTTACATTTTTAATAGTTTGAAAAAAAATTTACAAAATTCATTCATTTTTCAGCTTATGATTTTTTTAAATTTTTGAAATCTTCCCTTAACTTCTAGCCTACCTAACTCTGTTAATTTTAATAGTACAAGAAAAATTCAAGAGGCCATTTTTATGTAGAATTGTATGCTTTACAACTTTTATAAAAAACTTTGTCTAGCCCTTACCCCTTTTGAGTTATCTTGAAAAACCCCTTTGTTTTATCTTTTTTCAACCTTGGCCGGGGGTTGAACAAAATATTACTGTCACTTATTGTTATAATATACCTCAAACTAACTTATATCAAAAATTCAGGCAAGTTGACCAAAATTTCGATTTAAAGGCTTATTTAATTCGACTATGTATGAATGAAACACTGTATTTATGGCTTTAGTACACTGATTCTCAAATTTCGGAGACTGAACAAGGATGCTATTTGCATAAGAGCCTGACGTAGCACTTTTGTAGAATGTTCGTAGTTTGTACGTTGTGATGTCGTAAGTGAATTTAACGAAGATTGTTTGATTTGTAGGTTTGTAAAGATGCTGGATATCGTAGTTGATGCACAGAATTTATCTGCGTGTTGATTTGGTATATAGATTTTGACTAGAATTCAGGTAGTAGGAATTCGGTTCGTTCACGCTTCTACTCGCGCTATTATTCCATGGCTAGAAGATGACCTCAATGATTGGGATCGGGGGGATTATCCCTCTTTATCCTGCCTCATCTCATGTAGGCCTGGACAGCCTTCGTAGGTGGGCCCCATCCCTCGTCTACCCCGACCGCAAATGCGGCCGGTGTAGGCGCTTTGTAGGACCTCCTTTTGTCCTGGCTGGGCCCCGCCGGCTAGGGCCCTTTCTTCTGGAGGGAAAGGGTAAGAAGAGTGTGGGGGTGTGTGTATGTGTGCATGTGTCGTTGTCGGTGTCCGTGCGGAGGGCTATGTTTTCCACAGCCTGTAGTGACTTTAAGTGACTTTTTACTGTGTGACCCCATATAGTGATTGGCCTCATATTTTGCAAATTAACATATCAACAAGAGTTTAAAAACATACTATTTATGTTGTGCTAACCGTACATTGGCAACATACACCACGGCATGGAGGCGTATATTAGCTGCGGTTGAAGTACCCCTTGCGTTCGCTTATTCCTTAAACTGAAAGTGTTTCCACCCTTGAGTAAGGGATAGAGCTTAGCCCTGGTGGTTCTCGCTCGCGCCACTGTCTCCACGATGTGCGGTTTCCACGTGTGACGTTCATCCATCGTCATGCTCAGGTATCGTGTTTGCCGATCCCAGAAGATGGGCTCTTGGGATAGTGTCAATCTGTCAAGGTTTTGTGGGATTTTTCGTTTGGTAAAAAGGATAGCCGAACTTTTGTTGGGATTAATTTTGACTTTCTACCTGTTGGAATATTTAGGATTTACGGATTGAGGAGTGATTGTCAGGTCACCGCTATCGCCACGGCCTCTGTATTTTAAGTTTATAGCCGCTGCAGCGGATAGTGGTCGATGCACTTCTTTACTATGAGTGCAACACCACCCCCGTTACGGTTTCTGTCATGTCTGTATATGTCATAGTCAGGGATGGAGGTACGGGATGCCTCGCTGAGGTAGGCCTCCTGGACAGCCATAACGTCTATGTTTAGACGGTTCAAGATGTCCACGAGTTCCGTTTTTTTGGCCCGGAACCCGTCAAGGTTCCAGGACGAAATTCTCAACGAGGAGGGTTGGGAAGGCCGGCGAGCCATTAGAGGTCGATTCATTTTTGCATATTCGACACCATAGTCGTCAGTTGGACGTAGAAGTCTTGAAGACGCTTCGTTCCGTCAATCAGGGCCGCCGCGCCCGTGTACTGTCATTAACCGCTATTTGCAACTTTGCAATAAATGCCATATGCGATGGGTCAAAGATCCTAGATCCGGTCGTTTGAGCGATGACAATACATTATTCTTACTCAGCAAAACTTACATTATTGTAGTTATAGAAAATAAAATCAGTCTTAACTCAAACTCTTTATTAATTAACATCAAAAATATACCTTAACACAGAAGGTAATACCACATGGCGATCCTGCCAAAGATTTTTTATTAGAAGATTCCAGTAATTAGAATATTCCAGGATGTAGTGTATTTGCAAGTGAAGTTTTAAATGTGACGAATCAAATCAAGCAAAATGGGGAATCAAAATACTAAGGAAGAAATTTTAGTGAACCAAAATAATGGTAGCACTAGTCCTCAAATCTACTCAGCAATAATCATTGCCGGAACAATAGTAGTTTTGGCACTACTAGTGATCTGCGGCTTTGCAATATTTTGCACCTTCCATCGTTTAACTATCTACTAAAAAAGAAGCGGTAATGTAAAAAAAAATTTAAGTGAAAATAAAGAAAAAACATTTAAACGTAAAAAGAAAAACTATTAAATTAAGTGAAGTGAAGGTTTCTAATCAGAACATCATCATCATCCAATATGGAAAAGCAGAAAAAATTTTACTACAACCAACTTCTACCTTCTACCAGGTCAGCACCACCGACTTCATCTTCATCCGACCCGAACATCGTCACAGAGTTTACAAGTAAGTCAAGTGATTAAAGTGAAGTGAACAGTGCAATTTTAGTCTAGTTTTAGCTATAAGATTTCATCATTTTTTTGTATTTATGACTTTTATGATTTATGACTTTATTTTGTATTTATGACTTCCTACCAATTTCTTCTACAATTATCAGAAGAAATTGAGATAATTAACAAAAATTTAAAGAAAGGGGGTCCTAACAGAATATATAAAGAATCAAGTCTCTTAGAAAAATTAAATCAAATAAAAAACCTGCAGACAAAATATATAGAAACATATAATTCTATAGGAAAAACTGTTAGTCTTGCAGATCAATTAATTATAAATGACTTAAAAACTAAATTTATTACATTACTAAATGATTCTAATAACAGAATTAATCATTTACTACAACTTTGTCTTAAGGAACCTAGTACAAGTACTAAGCCATTTGAGCAATCCTCTAGTTTAGTTAAAACGAATTTAAAAGACGTATCTGAAGAGGTAGTTATCAAAATGGAATTTGACTTTAAAGTAGCTTCACATGTTATTCCAGAATTTTCCGGTGAACCTGATACAGTTATTGATTTTCTCGATGCTGCCGAATATTACAATGATTCTCTAAAAGACGAGGCAAATAAACAATTACTATTAACTTTTATTTTAAGAACAAAAATTAAAAATAAAGCAAAAAATGCTCTTGTATGCGATCCTAAAGATTTTGCCGAACTAAAGAAAACTATAACAGATCGTTTTAAACCAATGAAAACACTCGCGTCAGTTCATTCAGAATTAAGTAGAGTCAAACAAGGCCCAAAATCAATTTCTATATACGCATCCGAAATAGAGGCCCTTATTACGGATTTAAATAAAATAAATATATCATCACAAGGCATTGAAGCTCGTAAAACAATAATAAAATTAAATGATCAAGAGGCATTAAATTTTTTTTAAAATGGTCTCAACAAGGATATTAGAGCCGTTATTTTATCGTCAAGAGTCAAAACATTTAACGAAGCAGTTCAAATAGCATTAGAAGCTGAATTTTCTCAATCATTTAGTCCTCAGAACACTCAAAATGTTATCCACGTTCAAAGGAAAAAATTTTTTAATTGCGGATATCGAAATAATAATCATATACGAGGTAATCGAAGTAGATCAAATACTTATACTAGAAATAGAAGTGAATATAACAATAACTCCAATAATGTTTCTCAAAACAACTACAACCAACAATTTAGAGGACACGTAAATAGCAATAACTCATACAGAGGTAGATATTTTCATCGTGGACAATACACACGTGGTCGACAATCATACCGTCGTAATACTCGGTACATATACACACAAAACGTTGAACCGTCGGAAAACTGTCAAGACCAGCTCTCTCGATCAAATCAGGGAGTTGTGGGGGAGTTGGATATGATAACAGAAAACTAATATTTCTAACTACCGGTAACACAAATTATATCGAGATATTTTGCGAAATGACAGGCAAACTGACAACTTTTCTAATATATACCGGAGCAGACATTAGTCTTTGCAAAACATCTTGCGTAAATTCTCATCAAACATACAATCCCAAAACTAAATGTCAGATAGGTGGCATAACATAGAACAAAACTGAAACTTTTGGCATCACTATGACTAATTTATACATAAATAAACAAACTAAACTAAAACATGAATTTCATTTAGTAAGTGGTAATTTTCCAATTTTAACAGATGTTATAATAGGTAGAGATTTTTTGTTAAAATTTAACTGCAAAATCGATTACAATACCTGGACTTTAAGTATTTTTTATAGTCACGAAGAACATATCATTCCTTTAAAAATTAAATTACCCTGTATAAACAAAATTGAGATACCAGCGCGGACAGAAATTGTATGTCCCATACATAAATATTTTACTGAAGATACTTTAATTTTAAATCAAGAATTAGAAAACGGAATTTTTACTGCTAACGCAATAGTTTCAAAATTTGGTGTATCTCATATCAGATTAATTAATACGACTTGTAATGATGTAGTAATTGACGATCTAAAGTTACAAACACAACCGCTATCAGATTACGAAATTTGTACAACAGCGATAAACGAGTACAATAATTCGCAGCTTAGTCATAGAATAACCGTGTTATTCGAGGAACTGAAATTTAATAATGTAGACATGAATGCGTTGGAAACGGTAAAAACTATTTGTAAAGAATACAATGACATTTTTTACTTAAAAGGTGATAATCTTTCAGCCAACAATTTTTATAAACAGAAAATCAGAATATCAGATAATAATCCCATGTACATAAAAAATTATAGACTACCGCAATCACAAAAGGATGAAATCGAAAAGCAAGTAGATAAATTAGATGTAGCCTTAAACATCATAATGCAAATCTTATTAATGTTTTCGAAAGATGTCGAAAATATAATTTAAAATTAAATCCAGCCAAGTGTAATTTTTTACAACGAGAAGTAAATTATTTAGGTCATTTAATTTCTAACAAAGGGATTAGTCCAGATCCAAAAAAATACGAAATCGTAAAAAATTATCCAATTCCAAAAAATGCGGATGGTATTAGACGATTTATTGCATTTCTAAATTATTATCGTAGATTTATACCAAATTTTGCTGATATAGCATACCCTCTGAACAAATTATTAAGAAAAAATGAGACATTTAATTGGACGCCAGAATGCGACAAAGCATTTAATATTTTAAAGAAAAAATTAATTGAACCACCCATACTGCAATATCCTGATTTTTCAAAACCCTTCATTCTTACTACGGACGCTTCAAATTTTGCGTTGGGATGTGTTTTGTCTCAAGGTGAAATAGGAAAAGATCGCCCGATAGCTTACGCAAGCAGGAATCTGTCAAAACATGAAATAAATAAACCTGTAATTCTAAAAGAGTTATTAGCAATTTATTGGGAAATAACACATTTCCGCCGATATCTATACAATGCTAACCAAAAATTTATAGTTGTTACCGATCACAGACCGATAGGTGGACTTTTTACTCATAAATCTCCGTCTTCAAAATTGACTAGAATGCGTTTAGACTTACTAGGCTATAATTTTGAGATACAATACAAACCCGGAAAAACAAACACTAATGCAGATGCTTTATCACGCATAAAGTTAGATTCAGATGTACTAAAATCAATGATTCCTACAGTAGTCGTTGCTACACGGTCAATGGCCAAGAAATCGAATGACACATCACAAAAAATCAACTGAACGTCTCAGACAACCAATCTGGCCAACTGGGAATTTGGGAAGTTACGTCTCTAACTGAGATAAATAAAATAAAAACATTAATGTTCGAAATATGTGACAAGAAAAATGAAGATTATTCAGAGCGCTCTCAATTTCATTCACGATCACAACCACACTCTCAATCACAATTGATAAAAAGGAAATTTATAAATAAGTGCGATAAAGTTATAAGAATTACATTATCAAGTGATATTCTTGAGCAAAATCTAGATTTTGCACTGGAGAAGCTGATAAAAGAAAATACAAAGCTAGCTAGTTACTCTTATTTATGTTTATCAATGAAAGATAATATATTTAATTATATAAAGGTACCTATATTCAAAGAAAAATATAACGCACTATATAAAAAATATAAATCAACACTAAAAATTTTATTATTTACACCACCAACGAGAATAAATGATACCGATCTTCAAAATGAACTAATAGAAAAATATCATAATTCACTAATAGTAGCTCATACAGGTGTAAGACGAACTCTAAATAAATTAAAACAAAAATATGTGTGGAAAAATATGTCAAAAATGGTAAAAAGGCATGTAAAAAATTGCGAAGAATGTAACAAAAGTAAAATAATCAAGCATACTGTTGAACCTCTCGTAATTACAGAAACTCCTGCAACAAGTTTCGAATCAATTTCAGTGGATACCGTAGGACCATTGAAAATAACTGAAAATAATATGAGATATATTCTAACTATACAATGTAACTTGACAAAATTTATGCAAGCCATTTCATTGGAAAGTAAAGATGCTAAAACTATATCTAAAGCCTTAGTTGGAGAATTTATGATGAAATTTGGTATTTTTTAAATTTTAAAAACAGATTTAGGAACCGAATATGTAAATGAACTTCAAAAATCAATTAATAAACTTTTTCAAATAAAACATTCAACATCAACAGCGTATCACCATGAATCATTAGGTAGTTTAGAGAGAAATCATAGAGTATTAAATGAATATCTTGTTACAAATTCAGCAAATTCTAATTGGGATAGATTTTTACCATACTATGTTTTTGCATATAATATAACACCACACTCAGATACAAACTATTCACCTTATGAATTAGTCTTTGGTAAAATAGCAAATTTACCAAATGAAATTTTCACTAAAGTATCACCAATATATAACATAGACGATTACTCAAATGAACTTTAATTTAGATTGAATGAAGCTCACAAAAGAGGAGTAGAATTTCTTAATAAAGCGAAGGAAAAACGAAAACTCAATTACGATAAACGTACAAATCCATCTAATTTTTCTGTTAATGACCTAGTCATGTTAAAAAGAGGTAAAAAGCAAAAATTAGATACCCCGTATATAGGTCCATTTAGAATTATCAGTCAAAATGGCGTTAATTCGACAATTCTAATAGAAAATAAGCATGTAAATGTTCATAATAATAGGCTAATTAGGTATAAAAAAATTAATATTTAAAACTAATTTGTATTGGTACCATACAATAAATTTTAGTATATATAAGCATTTTAGAATAAGCATTTAATCATATTGTAAAATTATTACTTTGTAAGAGGGGAAGGTGTACTGTCATTAACCGCTATTTGCAACTTTGCAATAAATGCAATACGCGATGGGTCAAAGATCCTAGATCCGGTCGCGTGAGCGATGACAATACATTATTCTTACTCAGCAAAACTTACATTGTTGTAGTTATAGAAAATAAAATCAGTCCTAACTCAAACTCTCTATTAATTAACATCAAAAATATACCTTAACACAGAAGGTAATACCACACCCGGTTGGGAGCGTGTCGTGTCAGAGTGGGCGTGTGGTGAGGTGTTGTGTTTTTGTTTTTGTGTTGTTTTTCTGTGTTTTGTGTTTTTCTAGTCATGTCAGCGTATGTAAGTTGTGTTAGGAGTCAGTAGGAGGGGCTGTCTGTGTGTTTGTGTAGTGTTTTGTGTCGTGTGTGCGTTTGTGTTTTGTGTTTTTAGCTTTAGGGTACTGAGGGGATCCCATATAGCTGGCAGTGTGTGTCCCGGCGCAATTTGCACACCTGGCGGGCGTATCTTTGTTTTTTTTTGGCAAACGTGCGTGCTGTGGTTTTCGCCGCATTTTACACACTGCCGAATCGCTGGCAGTGGTGGCACTGTGTGGCAACCTGCTATTTTCGCTGCAGTTCTACTCGAACTACGAGCGAGCAGCAAGGCGTTACCTTCATGATATCCTCCTAATTTGGGGCCTGAATTAGGACCAGGGGCATTTCTTGTTTATTTTATATGTTCGCCATGCGGTGCACTATTGCGCCGGGGAACCCTTGTCGTGCGAGGTCAATTTAGACCTCACTTGGTGGAACGTCCAGTTCCGAGCGGGCAGCCGAGCAGAGCACACGTGTTTTGTGAAAGTGTAGTACAAGGAGCAAATTCTACCTGCCTTTATTAAGGCTACCTGGAAAGNCAAACAGAAAATCAGAATATCAGATAATAATCCCGTATACATAAAAAATTACAGATTACCGCATTCACAAAAGGACGAAATCGAAAAGCAAGTAGATAAATTACTCAAAACTGACATAATCGAACACTCTATTAGTCCATATAACTCACCATTATTAGTACCTAGTAAAAAAGAAGTCTAGCACAAGAAAACAAGATTGGCGATTAGTAGTAGATTTTAGACAATTAAATAAAAAATTAATTCAAGATAAATTTCCACTGTCTAATATCGAAGATATATTAGCTCAATTAGGAAAAGCTAAATATTTTTCTACAATAGACTTAGCTAGTTCTTTCCATCAAATAGAATTAGATAAAAAAAGTCGTGCTCTTACAGCATTTTCTACATATTCAGGACATTACCAATATATTTCAACCAATAGTTTTTCTCGTATGATTACAATAGCAATGTCCGGTCTCAAAACCAGTGCATTTCTGTATGTAGACGATATTATTGTTTTTGGATGTAGCCTTAAACATCATAATACAAATCTTATTAATGTTTTTGAAAGATGTCGAAAATATAATTTAAAATTAAATCCAGCCAAGTGTAATTTTTTACAACGAGAAGTAAATTATTTAGGTCATTTAATTTCTAACAAAGGGATTAGTCCAGATCCAAAAAAATACGAAATCGTAAAAAATTATCCAATTCCAAAAATGCGGATGATATTAGACGATTTATTGCATTTCTAAATTATTATCGTAGATTTATACCAAATTTTGCTGATATAGCATACCCTCTGAACAAATTATTAAGAAAAAATGAGACATTTAATTGGACGTCAGAATGCAACAAAGCATTTAATATGTTAAAGAAAAAATTAATCGAACCGCCCATATTGCAATATCCTGATTTTTCAAAACCCTTCATTCTTACTACGGACGCTTCAAATTTTGCGTTGGGATGTGTTTTGTCTCAAGGTGAAATAGGAAAAGATCGCCCGATAGCTTACGCAAACAGAAATCTGACAAAACATGAAATAAATAAACCTGTAATTCTAAAAGAGTTATTAGCAATTTATTGGGGAATAACACATTTCCGCCCATATATATACAATGCTAACCAAAAATTTATAGTTGTTACCGATCACAGACCGTTAGTTGGACTTTTTACTCATAATTCTCCGTCTTCAAAATTGACTAGAATGCGTCTAGACTTACTAGACTATAATTTCGAGATACAATACAAACCAGGAAAAACAAACACTAATGCCGATGCTTTATCACGCATAAAGTTAGATTCAGATGTACTAAAATCAATGATTCCTACAGTAGTCGTTGCTACACGGTCAATGGCCAAGAAATCGAATGACACATCACAAAAAATCAACTGAACGTCTCAGACAACCAATCTGGCCAACTGGGAATTTGGGAAGTTACGTCTCTAACTGAGATAAATAAAATAAAAACATTAATGTTCGAAATATGTGACAAGAAAAATGAAGATTATTCAGAGCGCTCTCAATTTCATTCACGATCACAACCACACTCTCAATCACAATTGATAAAAAGGAAATTTATAAATAAGTGCGATAAAGTTATAAGAATTACATTATCAAGTGATATTCTTGAGCAAAATCTAGATTTTGCACTGGAGAAGCTGATAAACGAAAATACAAAGCTAGCTAGTTACTCTTATTTATGTTTATCAATGAAAGATAATATATTTAATTATATAAAGGTACCTATATTCAAAGAAAAATATAACGCACTATATAGAAAATATAAATCAACACTAAAAATTTTATTATTTACACCACCAACGAGAATAAATGATACCGATCTTCAAAATGAACTAATAGAAAAATATCATAATTCACTAATAGTAGCTCATACAGGTGTAAGACGAACTCTAAATAAATTAAAACAAAAATATGTGTGGAAAAATATGTCAAAAATGGTAAAAAGGCATGTAAAAAATTGCGAAGAATGTAACAAAAGTAAAATAATCAAGCATACTGTTGAACCTCACGTAATTACAGAAACTCCTGCAACAAGTTTCGAATCAATTTCAGTGGATACCGTAGGACCATTGAAAATAACTGAAAATAATATGAGATATATTCTAACTATACAATGTAACTTGACAAAATTTATACAAGCCATTCCATTGGAAAGTAAAGATGCTAAAACTATATCTAAAGCCTTAGTTGGAGAATTTATGATGAAATTTGGTATTTTTTAAATTTTAAAAACAGATTTAGGAACCGAATATGTAAATGAACTTCAAAAATCAATTAATAAACTTTTTCAAATAAAACATTCAACATCAACAGCGTATCACCATGAATCATTAGGTAGTTTAGAGAGAAATCATAGAGTATTAAATGAATATCTTGTTACAAATTCAGCAAATTCTAATTGGGATAGATTTTTACCATACTATGTTTTTGCATATAATATAACACCACACTCAGATACAAACTATTCACCTTATGAATTAGTCATGGTAAAATAGCAAATTTACCAAATGAAATTTTCACTAAAGTATCACCAATATATAACATAGACGATTACTCAAATGAACTTTAATTTAGATTGAATGAAGCTCACAAAAGAGGAGTAGAATTTCTTAATAAAGCGAAGGAAAAACGAAAACTCAATTATGGCAAACGTACAAATCCATCTAATTTTTCTGTTAATGACCTAGTCATGTTAAAAAGAGGTCAAAAGCAAAAATTAGATACCCCGTATATAGGTCCATTTAGAATTATCAGTCAAAATGGCGTTAATTCGACAATTCTAATAGAAAATAAGCATGTAAATGTTCATAATAATAGGCTAATTAGGTATAAAAAAATTAATATTTAAAACTAATTTGTAATGGTACCATACAATAAATTTTAGTATATATAAGCATTTTAGAATAAGCATTTAATCATATTGTAAAATTATTACTTTGTAAGAGGGGAAGGTGTACCGTCATTAACCGCTATTTGCAACTTTGCAATAAATGCAATACGCGATGGGTCAAAGATCCTAGATCCGGTCGCGTGAGCGATGACATTACATTATTCTTACTCAGCAAAACTTACATTATTGTAGTTATAGAAAATAAAATCAGTCTTAACTCAAACTCTCTATTAATTAACAAAAAATATACCTTAACCCAGAAGGTAATACCACATCTCTCTGTGTGTGGGTTCCTATGTTCTGTTTTATTCTGATATATTTTGATTTAAATATGAATGTGTTAAGATTATATTCTAAATTCTTAAATAAAAGATGTATTTAAATTAACAAGATTTCAATATATTAACAGATTTGGCAGGTTATGGGTTTCGTCACAATGTACAATAATTGTTGTAATGCTTATACTAATAATAATTGAACAATAAATTCCCCCCTAAATGTCTACTATAACAGTGCATAAATGTGTTTATACTGGCAGTAGTTCAAGTGAAATTTTACTGTAAAGATTTATATAGCGCTTTGTTTATTAAA
Organism: Anoplophora glabripennis; assembly: GCF_000390285.2. Classification (NCBI taxonomy): domain Eukaryota; kingdom Metazoa; phylum Arthropoda; class Insecta; order Coleoptera; family Cerambycidae; genus Anoplophora; species Anoplophora glabripennis. The sequence goes on along the minus strand of NW_019417364.1, from coordinate 28,998 downwards.
TTTGCACATTTGTTTACTACGTGTCGACACTTACAGTGAAATATTTCTTTCTAATTTTTCAATCAGCATGTAACCACGCTGTATTGCGAAATCTGCTATATGTAGTCGCGCTGCTCCAGCGTTCCCTCGTTGAACTGGCGTCTCGCAGCGGAAATTGCCGAAGTATCGTTTATACTGCCACAGGAACTTTTCCAGGTGAAACGACACTGCACGATATTTTTAAAGATTCCACTTGGCACTTTTTTTTATTTATACAAATTCACCTCGTATCAATTTGTTGTTGTTGTACCAATTGCTTGTGAAGAAACTGCTGAATGTATTTTTGGGCTAATGTCACTTCCACTAATGTAACATTCTGACTTTTGACTGTCAAATTTTGTCACGACATTCAATAACCAAGATGGCTGTGTGAGTACATGAATTTTTACTGATTTGTTGACAATAATTGATAGCACTTGTTTTCTAGGAGCCAAACTAACGATGTTGCTGCTACAGGTAAACATGGAAGACTGGCTACCTCGAGCCCGGATATTGGTTTTATTGAATGTGGAAAACAATTGAAAATTACTATAGCAACGTAACAATCATATTTTTGGAATTTTATTTCTGCAAATACTGACTTTTGAATTACCTGATGATGCATGATCCCATTTTCAGATTCCTTGCATTTTTCTGCATCCTTTGACACTAATTACACATTTCTAGGTTAAGTTATACGTTATGCCAAAATGTTACATATTTTTACAAAATTCACTTTAATTTTGATGCATAGACTAATTCTCAACATGTCTGTCCTTTTTATGTCTTTAGTACTATCTATTAAACACCTTTTACACAGTCTTTATTCGTTTTTTCAGATGTAAACGAAAGAAAGTTTTTGAGTACTCTGCTCCGACAAGCATTTTACAGTCTAAACAACAAATTGACCTTTGGTTGGAGTTTAAACACATTTTATGGAGTTATGAGGGTCTCTTACATTCTGCACATATGATTTTGCAGTCTTGATGCACTTTTACACTAACAACTTACAAGATTTTAACGGAACAATAACTGTCAAGATTTATATGCTACAAAAAAGGTTTTCACCGATGTATAGGTTTAATTCCACACATATATTCTGGCTCCAGGTACACTATGCTTCATTTACATACCAGTTTTATTGCATGAATCGGAAATATATGTGAAATACCTTCATCTAACGTCAACGTCTTGTCAAAATTTCACTATTATGATGAAATGTCCTCATACCAGAACTCATAATTGACTTTTAACATTGTAA